>NW_026623604.1:409374-431130 GCF_030028575.1 Malurus melanocephalus
GCGCCTGCGCGCCCGCCGCCATCTCACCCCGCCCGCCGCCGCCATCTTGGGTGCGCGCCACGCCCCCGCCCAGCCCCCGCCCGCCTCACGCCGCCGCCGCCATGTTGAGTGTGGCGCGGCGCCAGGGTGGGTGCGGCGCGGAGCCGCTGTACCGCTGGGCTGGAAAAGACCTCCGACCTTATCGAGTCCAAGCCGGCATCCAACACCATCCTGTCAACCAGACCAGAGCACTGAGTGCCACGTCCAGTCCTTCCTTGGGCACCTCCAGGGAGCGGGGGRTCTCCACCATTTCTCCGGGCAGCCCCTTCCACTGCCTTACCATCCTTTCCTTGAAGAAATTCCTCTYGATGTCCARCCTGAACCTCCCGTGGCACAGCTTGAGGACGTTTATTCTTGTCCTAKCCCCTGTTCCCTGGGAGCAGAGCCGGATCCCCATCTGGCTGCCCCCTCCTGTCAGGGAGCTGTGGAGAGCCTTAAGGTTYCCCCTGAGCCTCTTTGCTCTGGGCTGAGTCCCKTTMCCAGCTCCCTCAGCTGCTCCTGGTGCTACCCAATATTAAGGGGTTGAAATGGACCTTAAAGCTCATCTCATTCCATCCCCTGCCGTGAGCRGGGACACCTTCCACTATCCCAGGGTGYTCCCAGCCCTGTCCAACCTGGCCTTGGGCACTGCCAGGGATCCAGGGGCAACCACAACAACTCTGGACACCCTGCACCAGGGCCTGCCCAYCCTCACAGGGAGGAATATCTTCCCAATATCTAACCTAAATTTTCCCGTTTTCAGTTTGTACCCATTACTCTKTGCTATCCCTACAGTTCCTGCAGAAGCTGGGTGTGGCGGGGAGCATATTTGGGGGGGGTTATCAGTTTCTCCTGCTGCCCACCTGGTGACGGTACATGAGGTAGAGCTGGGGTGTGGAGCCCTCCTGAGATGTTCTGTGGGGCCRAGTGTGGAGAAGATTCCCAGTGCCACCATTAAATTGAGAGGTGTGGGGTCCCYGACAAGCCGCTTGTGAGGGCAATGTGATGGAAATGAGAGGGGAAAGTGAGGGAAGTGTGATGAGGGGAACACGAGGGAAATGTGTGGGAAAACAGGTTGCTCTGCCTCAAAATCAGAATAAAATAGCATTGAGACCCTCCATGGAGAAATTCCCAGTCATTCCATGGGATAAACATGAGCCCACCATCTTTGGAGGACCCTGACTGTGCCAAGTGGCATCTCCAAGCTCCAGCATTGTGTTCTGGTCAGTGAAGATGGTACTACCTGGATTTTCATCGACACCAGGCTTGATRCCCTTTAGTCTCTGTTCATTTGGCATTTTGCAGGGGGTGGTTTCATCCCCACACCAGGGATTGATTTTTTTACCTCCTGACATTGACAAGTGCCCTGGGCAGGGGTATGCTGTTCTCTGGTGGTCTCATCCTTGTTGGAGCCTCTCACCTGGAGCTGCCAGCAAAAGGCAGGATAGACCCTGAAGTGCTGTATGAGCTGAGCACCCTTTGCCTCAGCTTTCCCTGCCTCCAACATCAGCTGCGTTCAGGCTGGTAGGGGGGAGGCTGGCTGGGCTCATTGTCTGCAGCCATTCGAGGAGCTCACGGAACTCCGGTTGGCTTGGAAACAAGGCTGCAGCCTTGCCCAGAGGAGAAGCAGCTGCTCCCACCCCTCCGCCGCTGTTCACCGTGGATGCGAGAGCCYGACACAGCACTGGAAGGGCTCCAGGGCCACCTTCTCCCACTGGTGCTCACCCTCCACTTCCTCGTGCCCTGGGGAATCGTTTCTTCCTAGGGTGAAGTGGGGCCGTTCGGATATGGTGAGTTATTGACCCACTCTGCCCAGATGGAGATGAGACTCAGCAGGAAGGTATGTGGTGTAGGTGTGACAAGTTTCATCAGCTCTTTGGGACAGGAGTCATCCGGTGCAGTGGAATCCTGCTTCCTGCTTCTGTCTCAATACAAATCCCTTGTGAAACAGGAAGAAAATTAGAAGCCACATCCAAAGGCATGTTTATTTCCTGCTGGAGCACAGGAAATAAGCATAATGATGGCTGCAGCAACAGGGGTTTACACATGCCTTCGGGGACCCAGGTCCAATGGCCTGGTAGATGTCTCTAGAACCCTCATTCAGTACCCTGCCKCATCTTCAGACACACAGGCAGCTCTGAGCATTTGTGTGGCCCTGTGGTCTCCAAGCTTGCTATGCCCGGGTCAGGAGCACACAGGGGGTGTGCACCAAGCACGCACRTTGCCTCATGCCACACTACCTAGTCAATAGAGCCAGTTCTCTAATTACCCTACTTATGTGGAATTGCAAAGGCCGGAGCTTTAATCATCCTGCCCTACATAAATCTAAGTAGCCCTGACTTGGTTCAGCTCCGGATGCACCATCTGGACATCTGCCAGGCTGGTCCTACCCCACACGTCCAACCATGGGGGAGGCTCAGGTGGTTGCCCCAGGCCCTTGCCCCATGCTTCATTCCCAATGGGGAACTGTGTGTCACTCCCTGGGACTCTGAGCTAGATCTGCCCAGCTGGTGACATGCCCAGCTCCTGGCCAACAATKACAAGGCACAAGCCATTTTGGGACTGCTCATTTGCTCATGGGACCCTAAGAAAGACACTGACCAAACAGTGGGGTTTTGCTTTATTGGATTTTGGCAGCTCTGGACACAAAACCCCTTGGCTGAGGTGACCTTCCCCTTGGGGAGTGTGTTTGGGAAGCAGCTGCTCCTGGGAGCAGGGATTGGCCATCTCCAGGTGCTCTGAGCATCTCCCGACCACCCTGTCCTGGCCCCAGCCATGGCTGCACAGCCTGAAGCCCTGCACAGAGCCCAGCTAGAGCTGGAGCTAGAGCTAGTTCTCTGGAGCCAGACTGGGAGAGCTGGGGGTGTTCACCTGGAGAAGACTCCAGGAGACCTCAGAGCCCCTTCCAGGGTCTAAAGGGGCTCCAGGAGAGCTTGAGGGGTGGGGGGGGGACAACAAGGGATGGAGGTACAGGACACAGGGAATGGCTTCCCACTGCCAGAGGGCAGGGATGGATGGGATATTGGGAAGAGATTCCTTCTTCCCTGTGAGGGTGGGGAGGCCCTGGCACAGKGTGCCCAGAGCAGCTGTGGCTGCCCCTGGATCCCTGGCAGTGCCCAAGGCCAGGCTGGACAGGGCTTGGAGCACCTTGGGACAGTGGAAGGTGTCCTTGCCCATGGCAGGGGTGGAAAGAAATGATCTTTAAAGGTCCCTGCCTACTCAAACCATGATGATTTGATGATGGTTTTATGATCCCAGTAATAAATATTTATAAACAGTGATGGAATCTTCCCAATGACACCCCACAGACATAGGAAACCCATTCCCCTTCTACAGTCCCAGCCTTATCTTTCCCAACTGCAAGACAGGGATCAGCACTTTGCAGCTGGTTACTCCAGCAATTTGCATTAATAAATCTCAAAAATACTTTTTGGAATGAAATTTTAGTCATGCCTTTTGCAGAAGGTTTTTCTCTATTTTGAAGTTTCCAGCCAATGGTCACATACAAAGCTCCAGTCACCCACCAGCTTCTGGTAGGTGTTTGGCCAAAGGTACCTGAGAAAAGCAGGGCTGCTGTCTTCAGCTCATTCCAAGGGGATCTGCGCTGCCTCTGGGGATTTTGGGACTCCAGCTACTGAGGAAAGCCAAAAACTGCTCTTCTGCCCACTCTGAGAAATGATTTAGATCTCCATAGACACCTGGTGCTTTTTCACTTTATTCCTGCAAGAGCTTAATTACCCAAGTGATTCTGGTAACTGTTAGCACTGAAGCTGACAAGAATAAAATATTGCCTTGCAATCACCTTTCTCCCCAAAGTTAAGCACATGCTCACAGGATTTATGGGAGCTGTGCCTCTGGGCACGGGGAGTTTGTCATAGCACATCCACGGGCACTGATTGATTCCAGCTCAGCCCCACAGCCGTGACTGGGAGCAGCCAGGGACAGCAGCCACATGTACTCAGCCTCCGCAAGAACTTGCAGCATCTCCTCGTGACAAGCCCTGATTCGTGATACCAAAATGCTGTGAAAGTGCCGGTGCCCCACACCACGATCCGCCCGCAGATTCAGGGTGAACCTCCCATCCCACCCAGCCTCTTTCCTGCTCCCGCGTTCCTTGAGGCAGGCAGGATCTCTGGAAAAAGCCTTGCTTCTACATCACCAAAGACACACAGAGCTCCCACGCTGGGGGAAAGGAAATCCAGGAGATTTCTCAGTGCCTAGGGTTTGATTTTGGGTGTCTGCACACCTCTTATCAACCTCAGCCGTGAGCATGGGCTGAGCTGCCCCTCGGATTGCCAGCCCGAAGCTGTGCGAGCTGGAGATAACCCAGAAGAAAAAGGGCTCAGTGATAATATCAACAGTGGAAGCACCACCAGGCTGAGCTCGAGTCAGGACCCCAAACCCTCAACACTGATTAACACATCTCACTTTTTGCCTTTTGCCTAAAACTGCACTCTGAAACTGTTGAAATACTTCTTGCTGCTGCCTGTTCGCTCCAGGTCTCCCAGGCCTCACTCCCCTCACAATGTGCTCTCCCAGCTGAGGAGGTCCCTTCTGTTCAACCCTATCTTTGCTGAGAAATTCATTCATTTCACCATGTGCACCTGCTAAACCATTCGATGGCAGCATTGATGCGTGATGGTCTAGGTGAGAAGGTAGGGATATAGAAATGAGTCATCCTGTGCTTTGAAAAGCACTGGGATGCATCCTTATGGTTCCAAAAGCATCCTGCCATACACCAGCCTGCTTCAGCCCCCTAAAGCATTGAGGTTCCTCACRGGCTGAGCTGTTAGAGCTGGTGAAAATACCCTGGATGTGGTATTTTGGGGTATCTCGTGTTCAGGATCTTCACTGTGCATGTACTAAAGCTCCACCAAATGTCTCTGGGGGCTCCTGCTGGGTGTTTAAGTGTGAGTACCCCTCTGGTTACAAGCAACACCATCCCTGAAATATGAGGATGTACAACAGAAGGGCCCGTACCTGAAAAGACCTGGCATATACTGACCACACTCTCTCCAGACCACCACGACAATTAAGGGCGCTTCAACTCTGCAACCTTTGTGGCTGCAGTTTGAACCCCATCATTATTTTTCCAAGGATTAAAGGGAAGGTAAACAAGCAAATGGAGACAGTTGTTTTGTCCAGAAAGACTCTGAGATGCCAAAATTCAAGTTAGAGGTCTATAGGTATTTCCAGGAGATGATCTATGTTTTCCAAAGCCTTCTTCCAGCCACACCACCAGCAAGTCCTTGGAGCTGGGAGTTGCTTCATTCAGGAGTGAGTTTTCAGGAGYGAGTGTTGGCTCGAAAAGCAAAGCAAACAGAAAGCTCATGCTCTGTGAAGGTGCTCATTAATGGCTTGCTCCATTCCCATTTCACTGCGCAGACACTTCTCACCAGCGGAAGAATCWGTGTGCAAAGCACCCTTCTGGTTAAATGCAAAAGCAGCCAACATTATAGGGAATTAGGCAGCATAATAAATGGATTTATATCTTTAAAAAATGCTGTGATACAAGTGCACCAACAGTCCAAAGGCCACCTTCATGCCCCGAAGGCAAACAGAAAGACACAAGTGTGACACCAGCCAGGTTTTGCAACAATTTATATCAGAATAATTAATTTGGATTGCTACCAAATTCATTGTTAATAGCAAGCAGGTAATCCAGGAGTGTCCTGGGGCAGCCGTTTTCTGCAGTCCCCCAGCAAGCCCCAGCTTTTGCAGTCAGAGAGATGACGGGTCTTACTACAGGTCTCACCTGAGCCGGTATAGCCCTGCCTCCAGTTCACTCCCTGCGTGTTCCTGGCTGAACTAACCTGGAAAAGGCCTCCCAGGTGGATGTATCATCCTGGAGATATGCTCCAGACCCACAGGCCGATCTATTGAAGGGCTACTGAAGACGTTCAGAAACTTCTGTCTGCTGGTGCTCCATGGCTGCCACAGGACCAAATGTAATCCAGGTTCTTTCAGCCAAGCTCCACAGTCAAACACACACTTAAGCAGTTTTCTTATGCAAAGAARCATTCCCAAATCAGACTGTTAGTCTGGATTAATGCCGGCCAGCTACAGATGAACTTCAATGAGTCATCCCCCAGAGACATCAGGTCCCCTAAAATAGCAACAGCAACTGAATCTGTGGAAAGGCTGGAATATTTGGACTGAAAGCTCTGATCACAATGCTTTACATAAGCTGGCGAACACACCACCCTCCCCAGGCTGAAATGAGGCTTTGCCTCAGGCCAGGGCACTCCCACTGTTCTGTCTCATGCGCTGGGAAGTGCAGTCCTGACATTGCCTGATGCAACACAGCAACAAACTGGCTTGTTTGGGGTGTTTCTCCTTCTACCAAAATTTTAATACAGTGAAACGACTTGAGGACAAGTCCACAGACACTGGAAGCAATCAAATATAGTCAGAAAATGGTGGCAACAGCTGGTGCTCCAGAAGTCTGCACAGGGAAAAGCAACAAACCCAGCTCAAGACCACAGAGGCTTTATATAAACTGGCAGCAGGAAAACTTGAACACAAGGAATGACAGGGACCATTATCCCAGAGGTCTGACACAGGCTGGAATACAGGTGTCCTCACTTCCTCCTGTGTGATAAGGACAGAGACAGAGAAGGGCCACAAAATCCTGGAAGAATAGTGAGGAAGCAGCCTGGCATGTGCCATCATGTTGAATTTGGGTGCTGCCACCTCTGTAGGGAAAACGAAAGAGGATTGTCAGGACCCTGAGGGAACCAACAGCCTTTAATTGCCCCATTTGGCCTCTCCTGGGACCTCCATCCTTGAACTCTGTTCAATCCGTGCMGGCAACCAACTCTTCCTGATCTCTCCTGCGACAGTACCTGCTCCAAGGTATTCCTAGATGGATGCTGGCCTTCACTTGGTGCCTTTAATTCTCTGGGTGATGTCTGAGCTGTTGGTCCCCCCACCCTGTGCTCTGCTAGCCTGGCTGTGGAGGCACACCCACCTGGTAAGGCTGTGACAGTCCTTGGCTCCTGCCTCACCTTCCCACAGGTGGACTTTGCTGTTCTACTGGGCTGGAGAAGGATGCGGTGCTGCATAGGTGTTGAGCTCATGGCAATGCCGTCTGGCTCTCTTGGACTCCATTCCTGATGGAGCCCTGCTTCTCTTTCTCTAAGTGACCCTTACTCCCCTCCCTGCTTTTACCCCCAATTAATTTTCACCAACCTCATTAAATTCCCACAATCCCATTTAGACCCAAACTCAAATGTGATCTCCTCCTGGTGCCCAGTCTCCCCACAACTTTTTCCCTCACATTTCAYTGCCAAAACCTTCATTGGAATCTCACAGTCCCCCTCATCTCTCTCCAGCCCCACTGAAACCCTTCCATGTCCTCCCAGCTCTTTTCCTTTCAGTCCCCAGCTTTGGCTGGTGCTATTCTAACCTTTGACAACAGATTCCCTGAGGGTTTTTTTTCTATCAGTTTTTTTTTTCCTGTTGATCCTGTCCTCTCTGCACTGCTCCCATATAAGGGACAATCCCTTACATTCCCTTCCAGCCCTTTCCATGGTTGTCTCCTGCTCACACAGGGTGGTTTTTCCTCTGGTGTGATGGGGCCATCTCSCTTATCACGCTTTCTCCTGCACCATTTGTTTAATTTCCTGCTTGCTCCCATGCCTTTGGTTTGTCTCCCAGCAATCCTGATACCTTGGAGTTTTCTGGGACARCAGGTTTTTAATAATTTGATGGAGTGGGTTCCTGTATAAGTTTGTGCTGGCAATTAGATGGGTAAGACCTGGGCTTAAGGCCCTTATTTGAGTTGGGGATTGCTAAGGAAAGCAGAGCTGGAGGGAGGAAGCAAAATTAAATAGAGTTCATCTGAGGTTAAGGCTTTCCTTGGAAAAGGCAAGCGCTGCATGGAAAGCATCCCAGCAACACTTCACTGTGAGAATCCACGATGGGACAAAGCCCCATTTTTTTTGTACAATTCAATCGATATTTCACTGGTCACATATGAAATATCCCAGGAAACCTGTGCAAGGGGTGATTTGTATGCGGTATTGCTCCCAGCACCAACAGAAGATGCCCAGACCCAAGGTACATCCAAAGCATGGGTGAGGCGTGCTAGTTTCAAACTTTGAGAGGGTCTGGTTAGGTTAGATATGAGGAAGAACTTATTTACCAATGTGGTGGTGAGGCCCTGGCACAGGTTTGCCCAGATAAGCTGTGGCTGCCCCCAGTGCTGGCAGTGTCCAAGGCCAGGTTGGACACAAGGCTTGGAGCAACCTGGGATAGGAGAAGGTGTCCCTCCCCATGGCAGGGGGTGGAATTAAATGGTCTCTAAGATCCCTTCTAATCCAAACCACTCCATGATTCCACGAAAGCAGCACGGGTGAAATACATGATGGAAACCATTAATCTCAAGCCCTAAGCCAGGCTACTAAGGCTCCCTGAGGGCAGGAAGCATGGCCTGGGTGGGGGAGCTGAAAACCCTGAGATCTGGGGCAGAAATGACCCTCGGTGGGGAGTCGGAGAGTTTTGGGGGATTCATTAGAAGAGAACGAGGCGACTGTGGAATACTGGCACAGGCTGTGGGGCGAGGGACAGCGCGGGGGGGGGCCGTGAGGGCGGGCCCGAGCTGCCATTTCGCGGCCGCCCGGCCCCCCGCTGTCGGGCGGTGCCGCCTCCCTCAGGCTCGGGCGCGACATGGCGGCGGCGCGGGCGCTGCAGCCGTCGCTGCTCGGGCTGCTGCTGCTCCCGGCGCTGCTGCTGGCACTGCTGCCGGGCCCGGCGGGGGCCGTGTGGCCGCAGCCCCAGGCCCAGAGGTCCCCGCTCGGCGGCGGCCGCTGCCTGGTGCCGGCCCGCCGGTTCCGCTTCGCCGCGGCGAACGGCTCGGCCGTRGGGCCGGGCTGCGCCGTGCTGGACGCCGCCTTCCAGCGGTACTGGCCGCTGCTCTTCGGCCTCCTCACTGGTGAGGGCCGCCCCACTGGTGAGGGCCGCGGCGGGCGCTGACCCTTCCCTCGGTGGCTTTGAGCTTAACACTCCCCACAGCCTCGCTTATTTTGGGGTCACACCACGGGGTTTGGTGGTCGTCTGCCTCCCCTCAGTTCGGCRGGGGTAGGTGCGGTGGGAGGTGTGGCTTGGATGGAGTCCGGTGGCAAGGGCGGCGATGCGTTGGGATTTGGAGGGCGATGCCTGTGGCGTATGTAGAATAAATCCAACCGAGTTTGGCACAGCACTAGTTGTTTTCCTTCCAGAATTTAAGCCTTTGCTATCAAAGGTTTCCTTCATCTCATTTTTTACATCTTGCGGATAGTGTTTCAGCTCCCCATTGCTTCATTTCGTTTCCTTCTCTTATGGCTGCAGGGAGAGCTGCTGTTGGTCTCGCAACGGTTCCTGCTTCAGGGTTACTGCTAAGTCTTGGCTCTTCCCATTCCTAGCAGCTCTCGGTGTCCTGTGTGAGGTTTCGCCTTGAGGAAAGACACTGCTTCGTGTGTGTGCTTCCAAGTACATACTTGTGCCACGGGGCACCTGTGCCAAAGTGGAGCTGTTAAATGTCCCGAGGGAGCATAGTTTTTCTGCTGGGGAGGGATTAGCTCCTGGATTCATCCTGAAATAGTAGGGTAAGATGAGGAAAGGTAGGAGCTTTAAGAGCCTGGGTTTGCTTTGGGACAGGTTCTAAAGGTTTCTTGAACCCAGGCTTCTTCATGACAGCACCCATTGCTTGTCTGGGATGAGCTGCAGGAAATTTCTTGGCTGCAGAACTGACGCGCAGGGATGCTTGGTGGCTGCGTGGGTCTGCTGCAGCCTGAAGTGCTATAGCCAGGGAATGTGAAGCACTTCATTCATCAAAAAGAGCTAGTAACTCTGCTCCCGAGTGTTTTAAATGTCAGTGTGAACTCTGTCGCTGCTGATCAAAGCAGAGAAGGGTGGCAGCGTTAGAAGCCGCTTGGCTTCATCTTGAGTACATCATACTTTGAAAAAAGCAGGTTTGAAACAGAGAACCCTTTGGCTTATTTTATTTCTTCAGCTCTTGTGAGTAGCAGTAGAAATAAATTTTGATTTGGGAGCCAAGAAGACTTCTCTTGGTTCTCTTTTGCTGCTAGGAACTAAAAACAGCTGATCTAATTATTCACGCTCTCCTGTTCCACTCAGAGGGGAAATGTGACCATCAAATCACTTGGAGCAACGTTGTGATCACAAGATCCAGCTCACACTCATTGCTTTCCRTATGCCCTGCTTTATGATGTTCAAACTACACAAATTATTTTAAGGCCTTTTTCCCCTCTTTGCCTTCATTTTGTTTTGGTCTATTTTTTTTTCCGCATGGGTGGTTAGTAAGAACAGGCGTTGGAAACTCTGGATGAAAGGAAATAATTTCTATTAATAGTGTAAATAAATGGCAGAAACCATTTTCTGGCTGCTCTGCCTTGCGGGTCTGGTGGCGGAGGTGCCTGCCTGCGCCTTGGCCTCGGAGGCTGTGTTTGGGTTGGGAAGTGTCTCCCTGGGCAGGTTCAACAGCGGTGTATGGTGGTGTTGAGGCCCATTCTGCTGAGGCTCCTCAGCCGGGTGAGTGCTCCCTGTGTCCCTAGGCCTGAGAGCAGCTGTTCCCGGTGAGCTGCCGCCTTCCTGAGTGGAGGGAGCAGGTCTTGCTGTGCTGCTTGCACATCTGCGAGGTTGCCTTGGCTACCAGCTTGTCTGCAACCAAGAGGAAAGCTCAAAACAGGGCTGGCTTCAAGCTGTTTTCCTTCTCTCCGCAGAGGTTTCATCATCCCTTCGTGGAGAAATTGGGGGGTTYTGGCTCCTGTGAGCTGTGGAGCAGGGGCTCTCTGTGTTTCACCTGGACCGCTGACAGTGCCACAATCTCTCTGGAAACTTCTTGGWGCTCTTGGCTCATTCAAAGCCAAGCTATTTATTTTTAGTGACCACATTGAGCATTGGCTGTTCCTGGAAATGCTGTGGGGGTGTAGGCATGGACCTCAGCTGGGAGGAGCAGGGTCCCATTCTGCTATCCTGCACACCTCCTGGCAGCAGACTGCTGTGAGAAGCCCCTTGCATCCCCTTTGGAATGGGGGAGTGACTCTAGTGGGGATTCAGGCCTGTGCATCCTTGGAAGTGCTCCTCAAGTTAGGGAAGTGCAGCCAGAGCTCCTACTTAAGGTCTGAACTTAAGAGTTTGTTTCCCTGACTGCTACGCCTGGGACCTGCTCTGTAGAAGGTGAAGTCAGTCAGGAGCTTTTTTGAACTGGATGAGACCTTTTGATTGCTTCTAATTCAGCCCAGCTCAGCAGATTCATTCTCCACCCTTTTTCTTTTCTTCTCACAGATTTTTCTTTGCCCTTTCCAAGAAATGTGGGTAGGGCAGAGCTCTTGGGCTTGTACTTCTTTCCAGTGGTGGGAGAGCTTGGAAACAAGAAGCTCTTCACCCTCATGGAGAAGCTTTGACTAGTCATGSCTGTAACTTAGAGCCAGCACTGGTGTCCAGGAAACCTCAGGGGCTGCTGCTAACCAGTATTCTCTTGTGCACTCCTTTAAGCTTTATTGGGGGCTTCCTCACACATTGAGATCAGCTTATGTTCTCCTGGTTGGCTGTGTTGAAACTAGCCCCTGCTGAACACCCCAATGTCCGTTTGGGGATACAGGAAGGGTGCCTGTTTCTGCCTCCATCCCTAGCTGAGCTGTGAGGATGGTGGTGAGCTTGGAAGCAGRGAAAAGAGCTGTGCATGGTCTGTGTCCTTTGCAGAGAATGAACTGTCCTGGGATGCACCCTGCAGTGAGCTGCTGGTCTACATTAACACACCGGGCTGCGATGGCTTTCCCAGCCTSGACTCCAAGGAGAGCTGTAAGTGTTGGGAGCAGGTGTTTCTGTCCCTGTCAGTGGGAAGTAGTACTGTTCAGTTCCCCCTGGTTTAGGAGAGAGCACTGATCCCCTGTTACTGAGACACTGGGGCAGGGCAGGAGGGAYGTACTGGGGAGCGCTGATAAAGTAGTGGGGAGAGATTTAAAACAGCAACAGAGGCCCAAAATTCAGTTCTCCAGGGTYCTGGGGTAAAGTCCTGTACCTGAGCCCTGCCCTGTTGTCCTGGCTGTGTGGTACAGCCCCCTGATGCTGTGTTGCAGATAAGCTGTCCGTCTCCAAAGGCTCCATGCTGCTCTCCGCAGACACCATCTGGGGAGCTCTCCGAGGTGAGCTGTGCTTCCTGCAGGGCATTCCCACTCCCCCTGCCTCGGGCCTCTGGGAATGTCTTSCAGTGCCTCTCTCTTTCCATTGACTTCTTTGTTAATTGAGCTCTGCTCCTTTGGGGGTGTCTGTGCTGAGAAAGGGGCTGTGTGTTTTCCTGCAGGCCTGGAAACATTCAGCCAGCTCATTGGGAGAGACAAGAATGGCACGGTGAGTCCTGGCCTCATCTCCTGGGGGCAGGCAGCTCTCCAYAGTGCCCCTGCCTCCCTGGGGACAGGCTGAGGGTTTCTGGGATGTTTGGGATGAGTGGGCATAGACTCATCAAGGGCCAGGTGGAGATTCATGGATCCAGCCAGATCCCTGCCTTCTGAGKGGGTAAAGATGTGCTGCAGCCCTTTCCGGCTCATTTGCCCTCTGGGCAGTGAGGGTGGCCCTGTCCCACGAGCCCTGGGGACAATGGTGACCCTCACTGTCTCTTGTTAATAATGGCCGTTTGCCCAATGTCCTGCTCATGGCTTCCTGGTGTCCTCTGTGTGCAGTACTACATCAATGAGACAGAAATCGTGGACTTTCCCCGCTTCCCTCACCGGGGACTGCTGCTGGACACCTCTCGACACTACCTGCCTCTGAGAGCCATCCTGGAAACTCTGGTAGGGCACCCATGCTGGGAGGTGAGGTGGTTTAATTGAGTGTCTCTTCCCCTGTGACAGCTGAGCTCCCATGTTTGGGTGATTTCTCAGCTGCCTTTGTTAAAAAGAAAACCCTGAGGTGTCTTGGATTCCTGCAATCCAGGTTACTCTCTAGGCTGGGTTGTTTCTAAGGCAGGGAAGAACTCTGGCGAAGGTGCATGGCAGTTCTGTGCTCATCCCAAGCAGAATTAAACTTCCAGGCCTCCATCAGCGGCTGAGTTGGAGGGAGAACAGAGATTTTACTGTGGGCACAAGTATTCCTGGCCCTGCACACAGGGTGCAGCTTTTTGTGTTTAGAGAGAGGTGTCTGAATCCCTCTTGGACCCTGGAGAGTATTTAGGGACTCTGCCTTGTCCTTTTGGAGCAGGAGGGCCTTATTCCCTTTCCCTGTGGTTATCTGGGTGACCTTTCAGAAGGGACAGGGCACATTCATCTTTGTCCCCGTTCCTTCCCAGGATGTCATGGCTTACAACAAGTTCAACGTGTTTCACTGGCACATTGTGGATGACCCATCTTTCCCGTATGAGAGCTCCACATTCCCAGAGCTCAGCAAGCAGGTAATGCTCCATGGTCACCGTGTGTGCCCGTCCCAAGTGAGCAGATTTCTGCCTCTGCTCCTGGGCGAGGCACTGAGCTTTGCCGTGTTCCCAGGGAGCCTTCAACGCCATGACCCACGTGTACACAGCCAGCGACGTGCGCACCGTGATCGAGCACGCGCGGCTGCGCGGCATCAGGGTCATCCCTGAGTTCGACACCCCCGGCCACACCCTGTCCTGGGGGCCAGGTGAGGAGCAGACCCTGCCTGCTGCTGTGAGGAGAGTGGGAGTTGTCCCAGGGGCAGGAATGGGAGCTGCAGTMTGCACCCTGAAACCTGGCTATGGGCAGCAGTGTCCCATAAGCTGGCTCTGAGCTGGAGCAAAGCTCCATCTGGGGGATGTGGGGCCCAATGGCCCAACTTCTAGAACAAAATCCAAGGGGAAACATTTCTGTCTCTTCTTGGGTCCCAGCTGGGTGATTTTTTTGTGGGAGCACCTGCTCTGCCAAAACTGACATCATGGCTATGCAAGGATCTTGTGTTTAACTGAGGGTACAGCTGGCCAAGCTTGCTTGTTCYGCTTAGTAGTGCCCCAGTCCTGATACGCACTGCTCTCTGCTCCAAGGACTGTGTCTCCTCTTCCATGTATGGAAGTGCAAGAAGCTCCAGGAAAACATTCCATTGTCTTTTTCACCCCTTCCTCTGCCTGCAAATGCCAAGGCCTATGCTAGAATTCACCATGTGTGTGGCTGTCCCTCCTTCCCTGTCCCATGACAGGCCCTGAGTTGTGCTGAGGAGCATTGTAGTGGGACATGGTTGCGCTTTGCCCCTTCCTCACCATCCTGCATTTGTTACCATCCAGGTGCTCCAGGCCTCCTGACTCCCTGCTATTTGGGTGCAACTCCTTCTGGAGTCTATGGGCCCATCAACCCCATTGTTAACAGCACCTACCAGTTTGTGACCAGTTTGTTCCAAGAGGTCAGCTCTGTGTTCCCAGACTTTTTTCTGCACCTTGGTGGTGATGAGGTGGATTTCACATGCTGGTGAGTCTGAGATCAGTCTGGATGGGGTCTCGGGGGAAGTATTTGGGATTGGAGTCCCAGCCCATCGCTTCTTGGTCATGCATCTTTGGTGTCCTGCTCTCCCAGATCGGGGGTTGGGGTGGTGCTTGGGATTTCTTGCTCATAGTAATGCTGGATGTAGGGARCTACTGATGCCGGTCCAGCCACAGCTCTGGGAATGCGTGGCCATGCCTTGGACTGAAGTGGGAAAGGTCTGACCATGCTTTGGCCTTACTCCAGAGCTCGGGTTGTAATGGTTTCATTCCTTCTGTTTGGTGTGCAGGAAATCCAATCCAGAAATCCGTGCTTTCATGAGGGAGATGGGCTTTGGTGAAGATTACAAAAAATTAGAGTCTTTCTACATCCAGAGGTAAGGACATGGGGTCTAGGGYCTGCAGTTGTACTGTGTCACCAGGACAGATGTCTTCTGTCTCCTTTTCAGGAGAATCCCCATTGGTCATGTCTCACTGACCCCAAAAAGGAGCATTTTAATGGGAGATTGATCACAAAAAATACTGGGGCTGAGGAGAAARAAGCTCCATAAGGGGTTGTGCTCCCTTCTTTCTCCTTCAGAAGCATCTCTACATCCTGCCGAGGGTGTAGGGAATATCAGTGCTGCTGCTTTGGCTGTGTGTAACCATCAAACAGAGGGTCAGTGGGATCACCCAAAACTCAGTAGTTTTTCCTCTCCAGGCTTCTGAACATCGTCTCTTCCCTTGGTAAAGGTTATATTGTGTGGCAAGAGGTGTTTGACAACGATGTGAAGGTGAGAGCTGCCTGTTCTGGGGTGAACAGTGCCAGCACCCCAAACAAACGCACTGCTGTGCTCTGGGGGGCTGTACTGGGGTGAATGGTGCCAGCACCCCAAACAAGCACATTACTGTGCTCTGGGGGGCTGTACTGGGGTGAATGGTGCCAGCACCCCAGACAAGCACATTGCTGTGTTCTGGGGGTCTGTACTGGGGTGAACAGTGCCAGCACCCCAGACAAGCACATTGCTGTGTTCTGGGGGTCTGTACTGGGGTGAATGGTGCCAGCACCCCAAACAAGCACACTGCTGTGCTCTGGGGGGCTGTACTGGGGTGAATGGTGCCAGCACCCCAAACAAGCACATTGCTGTGCTCTGGGGGGCTGTACTGGGGTGAATGGTGCCAGCACCCCAAACAAGCACACTGCTGTGTTCTGGGGGTCTGTACTGGGGTGAATGGTGCCAGCACCCCAAACAAGCACACTGCTGTGTTCTGGGGGTCTGTACTGGGGTGAATGGTGCCAGCACCCCAAACAAACACACTGCTCTGCTTAGGTGGGGCCGTGCTGTGGCTGGTGAGGGTTACACTGTTACAGAACTGGGGTTCATCTCAAGATGATGCTGCCAGTGAGCTGCCCTCGTGGTGGCTTTGTCACTTTGCTGCCAGTGCTCTGCTCCCTCCAAGGTACTTGCATATTCACCTGCAAGATGCGGATTTTAACCCTGCCCTGGGTATTCTGCAAATGGCCTTATCTCTCCCTCTTGCTCCTGCAAACCAGACAGGAACTGGCTCAAGAACTGAGCCCAAGTCTGCCTCAGCTTCCTTTTGGGCATGTGGAGGGGTCAGGGCACTCTGTGTGTGGAGCCATGTGATGCTCCTGTCACCTCACTGATCCCCATCACCATGTTCACCTGTGCTCCTCAGCTGAGGCCTGACACCATCATCCACGTATGGAAGGAGAACGGCATGCTGTACCTGAACGAGATGGCCAATGTCACCAGGGCTGGCTACCAGGCTCTGCTCTCTGCACCCTGGTACCTCAACCGCATCTCCTACGGGCAGGACTGGATAGAAGCCTATAAGGTGGAGCCGTTGAACTTCCCAGGTGTGTTCCCTTGTGTCCCCTTCCTGCTTGGCAGCTGGCTTGGCACTTGGAGGTAGCGTCAGGACCGGCTGTCTTGCTGTCCCCTCCACAGGCAGCCCTGAGCAGAAGGCCCTGGTGATGGGTGGCGAGGCCTGCATGTGGGGTGAATACGTGGATGTCACCAACCTGACCCCCAGGCTCTGGTAAGAGAGGTCACAGGGGTTGTGTGGGGCTGGGCTCACGTCCCTTTGCCACTGAATGTGTCACACTCTGCCTTTGGTCTGTGTGTGGTACCTGTCCCTGTCCCCTCTATGCTGGTATCAGCTTCCCTGGGGCTGAAATGAGCTGTAACAACCTGCTGCTGCAACCAGGTTGTGCTTAACACCCGCCTGTCCTACCACCCTGGTCTGCTCCTGATCCACACGGCTTAGGAGTGGGTCTCGGGGTACACTGAAGCCTTTGTGTGTGGAAGGATTCTGGTCAGGGAAKTGTTTGGAGCTCAGAGGTTTATGTGAGAAGCTTTTGAGCTCCCCCTTCTYCTGACTGCCTGTCCCTTGTCCTCAAGGCCGAGGGCTGGGGCTGTAGCTGAACGACTCTGGAGCAACGAGACTGTCGGGAATGTGGAAGATGCGTATGCCCGGCTGGCAGAGTTCCGCTGCACCCTGCTCAGGTAACCATCCTGGGACAGCTCCTCTGGCACAACTGTTGTGGGCTCAGCCCTGGGAGGGCAGCGAGGGAGAAGGGCTTGCCCTGCTGCACAATGACCCTTGTTCCTGTGCAAAGCCCTGGTTTTCTGGTGCCTGTGTGTAGGCAGAGCTTGCTTTGTGCAGCGCTGGAGGAGCACTCCTGCTGCTGGCGTGGGCTGGTGGCTCTGGCGAGGAGAGGGCTTTGTGCTGAGGAAGGAGGGGACTTGTCAGCTCTTGCCACCCCTCCTGCAGCACCAGCTTTCCCAGGAAACCTATCCTCACCCCATGCTCCCACACATGAGCAAAACGAGTTTATAAACACAGGGTGAAAACTCCTCCCTCCTTGTTGCACCTGAAACGAGGCACCCACAGCTACCCCGTGCCACTGGAATCCCTCAAACTCTGTGGTGGCTGKGCCTGTGCCCTCTCCCTGATGCCCTCCTTCTGTTGTCTTCCCAGGCGTGGTGTCCAGGCGCAGCCTCTCTTCATCGGATACTGTGACCAAGAATTCAGCGGGGCTTGAAGGGAGAGCCCCGCTGCACTCAGTCTGTGTGCACACAGGAGGAATGTCTGCCCCAAAAAGGGCAGAGGGACCCCTTCCCACCCCACCTTCTCTGGCTTGGTTGCAATGAACATTTTTTTTGCCTCAGCATGCACTCTGCCTCTTACTCTATTTTTATTTCTTTAAGTCTATAAATAAATGACCCCAAAGAGGAAAAAGGTGCCTATTCCTGCTCAGCTGGGGCTTGGGAGACGGTGCAAGGGTTATTGTTAGTTGGAGATGGGTAGGGCTTGCTCCAGAGATGCTGGTGGAGAGGCACCATCCCCTCGACTCTGGAGCTTGCAGGGTGGCTGCTCAGCTGGCTCAACTGTGCTAAGCCTCTGCTGCTGTGCTAGGGTTTGCTTCTGCAGTCACTGTCCTTGTCCCTCCTCTCTCCTCTGATGGCCAGGCCAGCGAGTCACCACCTCTGCTGCCCAAAACCGTGGCTGCTGCCACCTCCTCTGCCTTGTCCTCAGCAGATGACACCCTGGAGCCTCTCCTAGGAGTCCTTGCAAATCTGCTGAGTGGTGCATGGATATTACGGAATCTCTGCTCAGCTYTTTGGGCTGTAACCTCTCCCTGGGATTTGGCCAACTGACCCATCCTTCTCGTGCTCTGTTGTCCTCAGGGTGAGGAGCTCAGCTCCAGGTCTGCACCATCCAGAAGGGATGGTGTTTTCCTCGGAGAAGAAACCAGTAATGCTGCTATCCCATAGAACTGGGACAGGTGTGATTGTTGTCTTTAGATGGTTGAGGTTTCTGTGCTGGGAACAACGTTCAGCAGAAATCAGGGAATCTCTCGGGGAGAGATCCTGGCTGCATGGGRCTGTTGTATGTGTGTCTTGGTCTCAACTGAGTGAGATGTGCTGTTACAGCTGGAAACATTTTATGATTGAACTTTAAATTAAAAATAGTTAATTTACAGTTATTACTGCTTCCTATTTTTAAAAGTTGGATTTTTGTTCCAGATGTGCTGTAAAGTGGTATCTGGGCAGTGTGCTTTTGTCACTGCAGGGAGCTGCTGCAGGGGCAAGAGGGACCCTGCCCTGGGAAGGGTGCTCTGTTCCCATGGATGATGCTCTGCAAGAGAGGCTCTTCACCACCGCATCCCAGCTCTGCCCTTATTCCACCTGCCCTTCTGCCTTGCCATGGAGGACCCCCCCAACACAGCACCTTCCCCTGAAGCCTGGTATTGCGATTGAGGTTAAACATCACCCACCATCCCGTTTTCCGGGGCGTCTGCGCCGGCATTTTCCCCAAACCCCCACCATGGAGGTGACTCAGTGACRTCCCCAGCCTGGAAGGGCCGGGATCCCGGGAGCACCCCGCTTTCCCCGCCGCGGCTTTGCCGGGTGGCCCGTTCCTTCCAGAACATCTATTTTGGTCGTGTAAAACTTGCCGGGGAGCAGGGAACAGGGAACAGGCAGCGTGTGAATCACTCGGGGCCAACGGGTTTAAAAATAAACCCAAGCGGCGGCGAGGAGCAGCCGCCGAGCCCCCGGATTCCGGCAGGATTATGCTCCACGCGTCCCAAACCTGCCCGTGGGCACYGGCACCAGCCAGGGGGGTTTATTGGGACACACTCGCAGGGGCAGCACGCGTGTGCATCACGTGTGCTTGTAAACGTGTGTGTGCATTGYGTGTGCACTTGTAAATGTGTGTGCATTGTGTGTGTGCTTGTAAACACGTGTACAGTGTGTGTGTGCTTGTAAACACGCGTATGCTTCGTGTGCTTGTAAACGTGTGTGCATCGTGTGTGCGTGCTTGTAAACACGTGTGCATCGTGTGTGTGTGCTTGTAAACGTGTGTGCATTGTGTGTGTGCTCTAAACATTTATGCATCATATGTGTACTTGTAAACTATGTGTGCATCATGTGTGCACTTGTAAACACATGCATGCTTGAAATGTCCATGCTTGTAAATGTGTCTTGCATACAAGTGTATGCACTTGTAAACACGTGTGCATCATGTGTGTGTGCTCTTATAAACACGAGTGTGCTTTGTGTGTGCTCTTGTGAACACATGCACCCGCTTGCACACGTGGTTATGGGTTCTCACATCTGCACTCACGATACACATGCGTAAGAGTCCTTGCGCACACGTGCACTTGTGTACATGCTTGCACACCTGCATTGAGGGCCTTTGCACACATGCACAAGTGCGCTTGTTCACACATGTGAGTCTTTGCACACATGCACTCGTGCACACATGTGCATGCAGGTCCTTGCATACACACACTTGTGCATGTGCTAGCACATGTCCGCATGGATCCTCGCACCCTTGCATGCRCACACGTGTGAGTCCTTGCATGCACACACTCATGCACGTGTTTGCATACACATGCATACAGGTCATGGCACACACATGCATGTGTGCCTATGGGTCCTTCAAACACATACATTCCTGTACACACTTCCACAYGTGCACATTTGCACACACATGCAAATGCCCCCACACATCATTGCACAGACACACAGGCCTGAAGCCAGCCCCTTGCACGTACTTATGCACACGTGTGCATTCTTGCAGCACCTGTATGTGCTTGCACATGCTTGAACACATGTGCACTCATTTGTGTGGACTTGCACACGCTGGCACGCATGTGTGTGTGCTCACACACACATGCACACAGTTGCACACACTCACACCCCTCCCCACGCTCACGCCTCCTGCACACGTGTAGCAGCACGCCGGGGAAGCCAGGCCTCCCCCACCTGGCTGCTGCTTTGGGACTAATTAATTAATTAACGACAGCACCAGGTATTAAAGCTGCTCAGTCTAATTACAGATCTTTTGGGGTGACGYGGGGTGCAGGAGGGAGGTGCTTCCCTCCTCCCCCTTATGGGGCAGCAACAGGGGCARCGTAGGGTCCATGAAGGTGAAAAACTCAACAAAGTGTCCAAATTGACCCTTTTAGAGCCTCTTCCGTGTTTTTAAACCCTGCTCTGAGGTGGGGAAATGATGGGGGGCAAAGGGGGATGGAGGGGGTGATGAGGAGATGAGGAAAGGGGGGGACATAGGGGGTGATGGGGGTATGAGGGGTAGCAGGGCATGACAGAGGGTGATGGGAGCCATGGGAAATGATGGGAGAGATGGGGAGGGAGACAGGGGTGATGGGGAGGATGGGGGATGATGGGAGGTTATGGGTATGATGGAGATGAYGGAGTGTGATGGAGGTGAAGGGAAGTGATGGGGGTAATAGGGATGAGGTGTGCTGATGGTGGGGTGAGAAAGTTGATGGGGGTGATGGGAATGACTGGGGGGCTATGGGGGGCTGGTGGTGACACGGGTAATGGAGATGATCGGGGTGATGGGGATGCCGGGGATGATGAGATGTGATAAGGATTCGGTAGGGGCGGTGATGTTAATGGCTGTTGATGGAGGGTGATGGGGATGATGGGGGTGACAGGGTAGCCGGGGGCCGAATGGGGGGAACCCGGGGGGCGAGGGATGCGGGAGGGTGACGGGGCGGGGGGGATTCGGGGTCAGCCCGGCAGGGGGCAGCAGTGGGCGGAGCCGCGCCGCCCCCCGCCCCTCTTGCCGCCCCCCGCTTCTGATTGGCCGCCGCCCCCTCATTATGCTAATACGGCGCTCCTGGGCGGGACCGTCCGGCTGACGTCACGGGCCCGCTGGCGGGCGCGGGCCGAGCCGAGCCGAGCCGAGAGGTGCCGAGCGGGGCGGTGCCGAGCGGTGCCGAGCGGTGCCGGGCGGTGCCGAGCGGTGCCGGTCGGGCGGGGCGGGGCGCGGAACGGGCCATGGCGGCGGCGGCGGCGGGCGAGGCGGCGGGGGCGGCGTTCAGCACCGCGAACAGCGGCCGGGTGAACGGGCTGAGCCGCCCGCCCGGCGCCATCGCCATGAAGGACCACGACGCCATCAAGCTGTTCGTGGGGCAGATCCCGCGCAACCTGGAGGAGAGCGACCTCAAGCCGCTCTTCGAGGAGTTCGGCCGCATCTACGAGCTCACCGTGCTCAAGGATCGCTTCACTGGCATGCACAAAGGTGCGGGGGCGGCGGGCCGGGGGACCCCCCGGGTGGGACGCTCTCACATGGGGCACCCAGGTGTGGGGCTGTCCTGAGGTGAGGTGGGACACCCCGAGGTGGGGGGAACCCTCAGTGAGGTACCGCTGTGGTGGGATGCCCTGGGGGGGGCGGTCCTCAGAGAGGGGATGCTCTGGTGGGATACCCTCAGGTGGGGGGACCCCTCAGTGAGGTACTGCTCTTGTGGGGGACCCTCAGTGAGGTACTGCTCT
>NW_026623604.1:431591-436275 GCF_030028575.1 Malurus melanocephalus
ACCCTGAGGTGGGGGAGACCCTCAGTGAGGGTCTGGTGGGACGCCCTGAGATGGAGTACCCCGAGATAGGGGGACCCCTCGGGTGGGACAGCTCTRAGATGTGGATGCTAAGCATGGGTCACCCATGAGGCGGGACAGCCTGAGGTGTGGAGAGCCCCTCAGGTGAGGGATCCTGTGCCTCAGGTGGGACAGCCTGAGATGGAGCATCCTGACAAAGGGATACCCCTCAGGTGGGATGCCCTGAGCGTGGGTAACCCTCAGTTGTGGTACCCCTGAGGTGGGATAAACTGAGGTGGAGCACCTTGGTATATAGGGGGACCTCAGGGGTGAAGACACCCCTGAAGTGGGACACCCTGAGGCAAAGGCACGCAGGTGTGGGGCACCCCTTATATGGGACAGCCTGAGGTCGGGCATCCCTGAGGTGAAGGCACCCCTGAAATAAGTGATGTCAGATGGGACAAGCTGAGATTTGGTACCTAAGTGTGGGCACCACTGAGATGGGATGCCCTGAGATGGAGGTGCTTCTCGTGTGGGACATCCTGAGATGGAACACCCTGAGACAGGGGTACCTCTGAGGTGGGACATCCCTGAGGTGGAGGCACCCATGAGATGGGATAACCCGAGGTAAATATGGGATGCTTTGAGAGGGAGCACCATGATCTGGAAGTGCCCCTGAGGTGGGACAYGCTGGTATGGTGCACCTGTGAGATGGGGGTACTCATGAGGTGATGTACCCTTGAAGTGGAGGTAACCCTGAGGTGGAGCACCCTCAGCTGAGTTACACCTGAGGTGGAGGTACCCTTGATCCGGAGGGTACCCATAAGTAGGGGACCCCCCCCAAAGGAGGGGAAACCCCTGGGCACAAGGTACCCCTGAGCTGGAGGGAACCTTGAGGTAGAGCACCCTGAGGTGAGAATACCCCAGTATGGGGCATTCTGATATACGACACCCCCAAAGATTTGAGTACCCCTGAGGAAGAGGGGGACACCCATCTGGGGTCAGGATGCTGCTGTCTGGCTTGGGGGCACCCCTGGGATCAGAGCACCCCAGGGCAGGGAGCACCCCGACGGATCTAAGGATGCCTGCCTGGCTTGGGGACACGTGTCTGGCATCAGCGCACCCACATGATGTTTGTGCACCCCTGGAGTTGGAGCACCCCGGGACACGACACCTGGTGTGGATGGGGACACCCCATGTCTACACTGACACGGCCTGCAGAGCACCAGCACCAGGAGCAGTGACGCACCAAGGGGGTGACACAGGTACCACTGAGATCTCTGCAGAACTCCCTACCCACAAACTGGGGTGTGCAGCACCAGAGCAGGGTCAGGGCACCCCAGGTGTCACCCAGACAGGAGCCACACGCTGTCACCGAGCCCCYGTGCCACAGGCAGCACCTGCTTTGCTGGGACTTTCCTGGGAAGCCAGACCTTGGTGCTTGTGGATGCTGCCACGTCGATGCCCTTCGGCCATGGGGCAGCTGCCTGGACTCTGTCACTCTCGGCATCGCGGCCTCCAACATTTCTCCAGGTATCTCTGAAGCTGCTTGTGTGCCTGGATCAATGGGATTTGCACCTTTCCAGACCCCCTCGGCGCTTCCTCCAGCGCGGGCTTCAACGTCTGCGGCCCAGCCGCATGATTTAATTGCGGACASTCCTCTAATTTGAACGGCATCCTCCCTCCCGGCGAGCCTCCGGAGCAGAACCGCTCCTGTGCCAGCCCTCTGAACTTCTCTGGAACACCCAGGCACCGTCCACATTGTCGCCTGCAGGAAAAACAGGGGAAAAAAAGAGAGAAAGAAGAGCGGAGAGCAGGAAGCCAACATGATTACAGATGGTAAACACTGGAAATGGCACCGGGACTGAGACGAGCTGCTGTGCTGATCTCCCCTTCCCACCTGCAGCGGGAGAATATTGATCCAGGGGGATCTCTCCTCGCTCACCATGAGGGTAGATGTCCTCARCATCCCAAGGTGGGCGAGGGACCCCGTCCCACCGCATCCCCCGCCCTGCCGCCATGCTCCCTCTCCTCCCAGGCATGCTGATTGTACTTATTAAGAGTTATTAATACTTAATCAGCTGGCGGATTTAATTGTGCCAATATTAAAAATGCATCAATGTCAATTTTATTCATTAAATATTTACTTTGTTGAAGGGAAACTGTTTTGCTGCTGTTTTAATATCACTTTCTGATGCTTTTGGATGTGACCCCAGCAAATTGGAGGGGACCCCTCAGGGAGGGAGCGGTGCAGTGGTGGCACAGGGACCAGGAATCCTCCAGGAGAGATGGAGGGAGGAGGACCGGACCCTGTCCCCAGGGCTCACTCGTCGCTGCCAGCTCTGTGCGAGCGAGTGGCTCGGCAGCGTGAGTCAGCGTGGGAAAACCTCACCCCAGGCGTATTCCCGATTCCCAAAGCGCCATGATGTCGAAGGAGCCTGAGTGCCTTTGCCACATGAATCTCATCCCAAGGAGGTTGCTCAGGGCTGGGAGAAATGTGGTGGCAAGACAGGGTGCACAGCCTTGACGCCTAGAGATCTGCTGCCTGGAGTACATGGGCTGTGGCTTTCCCCAGGGCTGGGGCTCGAGCACCGTGTGCTGCCTGCTCCTCCCTGGCTCCTTCCTTCATCTACTGCTCCATCTCCCACCCTGTTCTGGGGGTGAGCTCTGACCCTGTGTGCTCCCATCTGTAGGGTGTAGAGTACCAGGATGCTGGATGCTGTATGCCATGGTGCCAGCGTGTCAGGGTGCTAGGTTGCTGGATGCCATGGTGCTGAGGTGATGGATGCCACGGTGCTAGGATGCCAGATCCCAGGTTGTAGACTGCCAGGGTGCCATAATGCTGAATGCCAGGGTGCCAGGGTGCTGGGATGCTGAGGTGCTGAATGCCACCATGACAGGGTGCCAGAGTGCTGAGATGCTGGATGCCGCAGTATCAGGGTTCTGGATGCCAGGGTATCAAGTACCATGGTGCTGGGGTGCTGGATGCCACAGTACCAAGGTGCTGGGTGCTGGGTATCACAGTGCTGGATGCCAGGGTGCTGAGACACCACGGTGCCGTCAGCCATGGCCCTGGCCCCATGCATGCCTGGGGCTCTGTGGCGATGCCAGGCCAGACACTGACCTGTCTCCCTGTCTCCACAGGCTGTGCCTTCCTCACCTACTGCGCCCGTGACTCTGCACTGAAGGCTCAGAGTGCCCTGCATGAGCAGAAGACACTGCCRGGGGTAAGTGACACGAGGGATTTGGGGTGACTTGTAGCAGGGGCTGGTGGCACCTCCCTGAAGCATGGGAGACTTAAGTGACACTGAGGTGGTCGAGTTGAGCTGGAGCAGTGCCTGGTGACACCTTCCCAAGGTATGGGAGCCTTAAGTGACACCAGGGGATCGGGGTGAACTGAGGCGGGGGCTGGTGACACCTCCCCAAGGCGCGGGAGCCGCTTCCAGTGGCCGCAAACCGAGGCATCGATTTTCCAGCCGCCCGCGTGCTGTTGCGCTTTCTGTGGGCTCCGACCTCCCGAGCTTAACAAAGTGAAAATAAATATTTAATTATTCGCCTAAATAAAAATCAATAGGCCCGCGGGTTGGCTGGAGAAAGAGCCGGGGCCCGTGAATATCAATCCCTGCCGCGGGTGCGTGGAGCTGGCAGAGGGGGATGAGGTTTGTGGGGATGTGACTTCCTGAGCCGCACTCTTGCTGGCAGGGCCGTGCGTCAGTAGGCTCGAGAGTTAACAGCCTACCTTGGCAGCCTAATGGTGGCCGGGGTCAGACCCTGCCTGGGGGTGTTCATCGGGCACACACACGTGTGTGTGTATGGCTGCTGCCACGGCCGCTCGCTCAAAGGGGTGTCAGGGTGTGTGTGAGCACRAATGTGCTCGTGGGTGTGCAGGCATGCGCCCCATGGGGTCTCACTGTCTGCCCCTCCATGTGTGTGCACACCCCTGTGCCCATGCAGGTGCTCTCACCTGTGTGTGCTCAACTGTCTGTGCCTGAGCAGCCCTTCTGTGCTTGTGCACACCCACCTATATGCACGTGTGTATGCTTGGGTACACACCTGTGCGTGCGTGGGAACACACCTCTGTCTGTCCACCCCTCTCTGCTTATGCATACAAGCAAGCCCACGTGTGCTTATGTGCAACCTCTCTCCCTGTGTACACCCTTCATATTTGTGCATCACTCCTGTACCTGTGCTCACCCCCGTACCTGTCCATGCACTTTGTACCTGTACTCACACACCAACACCTGTGCCTGAGCACACACTGTACCTGCTCATTCTACCTGTACTCATTCTACCTGTACCTGCACTCAGCCCCGTATCTACACACCCCCTGTACGTGTATTCACACACCTGTACCTGTGCTCACACCCATACCTATGCTCACCCCTGTACCTGCTCACACACTCACACACATCTACCTGTGCTCACACCTGCTCTTACTATGAACCTGCTAAGCTGCTGTACCTGTGCTCACACACCTGTACCTGCTCACATACTGTACCTGTACTCACACTCCTGTAYCTGTGCTCACACCCCTGTACCTTCTGACCCCCTGTATTTGTGCTTACACCCCTGTACCTGTACTCATACCTGTATCTGTACTCATTCACACCTGTACCTGTACTCCCACCCCTGTACCTGCTGACCTCCTGTACCTGTACTCCCACCCCTGTACCTGCTGACCTCCTGT
>NW_026623604.1:436305-446331 GCF_030028575.1 Malurus melanocephalus
CCTGTACTCCCACCCCTGTACCTGCTGACCTCCTGTTCCTGTACTCCCACCCCTGTACCTGCTGACCCCCTGTAGCTGCACGCCCTCCGTGTTCCCACCCTCGCCCCCAAGCCCCGGCCAAGCCCCGCCCCTGGCGTGTTGGGGGTCGGGGGCGTGTCCAGGCGGCGATGGGCGTGTTCCCACGAGGCCCCGCCCCCCGCCCCGCCCGGCCCGGCTCGGCTCGGTGGGGCTGCGGCCGCCCCGCCCTGTGCCCCGCCCCCCGCTCGCCGCTGCGCGAGCCTAGCCGAATCCAGCCGAACCGAACCCAGCCGAGCCGAGCCGAACCCAACACAGACGAGCCCGGCCGAGCCCAGCCGAGTCGAGCCGAGCTGAGCCGAGCTGAGCCGAGCTGAGCCGAGCTGAGCCGAGCCGTCTCGGGTGGAGCCGAGCGCAGCCGAGCGCAGCCGAACCGCCTCAGTGGAGCCGGCGGTCCGGCCGGTCCGGCCATGCAGCTGCCGCAGGTGCCGGCGCCCGGGCCGCGGCCGCCCGTGCTGTGGGTGCCCGCCGGGTCCAAGATCCTCTGCATCGAGGTAGGGCCCCGCCTTTGTCTGCCGCCGCCTCCGCTCCGCCCGGCCCGGCACGGCCCGGCACCGCCCGGCAGCCTCTGCCTGTGCCGGGGTGGGGGGGCTGCACCGGAGGGGGCTGTAGGAGGAATGTGGGTGATGGCGAAGGGATGTATGAGCTCACGAGGATGCTGTGCGGGAGTGGGGGTGATGGYGAGGGTGTGGATCCTTGCTCCCGGCGATGGGCATGGAGGGGTGTTGGCGGGGGTGATGGTGAGCAGGGTGTATCTGCACACGGGGATGAGGATGAAGGGATGCTGGTGAGGGAGTGCATCTGGTCCCAAGGATGAGCTGGGGATAGAGCAGTGTTGGTGATCAGGGTGTATTTGCACAGGGGATGGGGGGTGTGAGTGTGGGTGTTGGTGATGGAGTGTGTCTGAACCCAGGGATGGGGATGGGGATGGGAATGAGGATGGAGCAGTGTTGGTGATCAGGGTGTATTTGCACAGGGGATGGGGGGTGTGAGTGTGGGTGTTGGTGATGGAGTGTGTCTGAACCCAGGGATGGGGATGGGGATGGGAATGAGGATGGAGCAGTGTTGGTGATCAGGGTGTATCTGCACACAGGGATGGGAATTCATGAGCAGGGTGTATCTACACACAGGGATGGAGATGGAGGGGTGTTGATGAGCACGCTGAATGTGCATACTGGGTTGGGGTGTGTGAGTGGGTGTGTTGCAGGGTGTATCTGCACCCAGGGATGAGGATGGAGGGGTGTTGGTGACAGGGTTGGATGAGGATTGGGGGTGTTGATGACAGGGTGTATGTGCTCTCAGGAATGGGTGTTGGGGATGCAGTGTTGGTGAGGAGGGTGTGTTTGCACAGAGGAATGGGGCTGGAGCGGTGTTGGTGCRGGGATGTATGTGCACCCACAGATGGGGTGTGTGGGTGTGAGTGTTGCTGAGCAGGGTGTATCTGCCCCCAGCGATGGAGTGCATGTGTTGGCAGGGTGGTTGTTGGTGATGAGGGTGTATTTGCACTCAGGGATGGGGGTTATGACTGTTCCTGTGTGCGTGTGTTGCCGAGAGGGTGGATCTGCACTCAGGGATGGGGATAGTGTTGGCGGAGGGTGTTGGTGGAGAGGTGTATCTGCACTGTGTGGGTAGGCTGTGTGCAGTGTGGGTGTCAGCGAGGAGGGTGTACCAGCACCCAGGAATGAATGGGGTGTTTGCTGTGGGATGCAGGATGATGGTGAGGAGGTGTATCTGCCACCAGGGATAGGTTTGGGGTGTGTGTTGGCCGGAGGGTGTGTTTTTGCACTGGGGGTTTTGTGTGTGTGTGTGTGGTGCGAGTGTGCAAGGGGCAGCACTCGGGGGTGTTGCACCCACGGGCAGTGCAGGGATGTGTGTGAATTGGCAGGGGTACTGCTTTGCCCCCTGGGAGTGCACAGGTGGGTGTTGGGTGTGCAAGCGCGTGCGTGGGTGTCTGTGTGTGCTGAGGGGAACCGAGGGTCTTTTTGCCCCCCGCGATGGTGACAGGGTGTGGGTGCACGTGGGCTGGGGAGAGTGGTGGCAGCGAGGGTGTGACAGGGAGTGCAGGTGTGCGCAGGTGTTGCACGGGGGCAGGTGTGCGTGGTGGCAGTGGGGACGGGATGTGGGTGCTGCTGGGGGTGCCATGACCCTGCCCAAGGTGTCCGTGAGTCTGCAGAGGGCTCCCGGGGTCCCACTGTGGGTTCTGCTGCCACAACAGGGAAACTGAGGCAAGGGGCATTGTGTCCCCGGCACCGGCTGTGCATCCCGGGGTGCGTGCCCGAGATTGTGCAGGATCCACGGCAGCGGGGAGGGTTCTGTGTGGGTGGCCCTGAGGACTGGGGCTGTCCAGGTGCCCACGGGGCTGGGTGCGGTGGCCACACGTGGGTGCGCAGTGGTGCTGGGACAGACGATGGTGTGCGCAGCGCTGTGTGGGCACAAGTGTGYGGCTCTGGAGGTGTACGGCTGCGCCAGGGGATCGGGGTGGGTGGAGGGTGCTGGGGGTCTGTGCTTGTGCTCACAGGTGTGCAGATGTATGCGGGGTGTGCCAGGGTGGTCACACATGTGCAGGGTTGTGTGGTGGTGTGGCTGTCCTCAGGCTGGCTGTGTGCCCTCGCTGTGGGTCACACCCAGGGCTCTGGCAAGGTGTTCCCACAACGAGTGACTGCCAGTCCCCTGGTTCCTGTCTCCCTGTGCTGGGAACAGAGGGGCCCGGGAACTCTGGAGTGATGTGGACGCCAGGCTCCCACAGGCACTCACTGCTCCAGTGTCACCCACCACCTCCGTCTCATCTGGATGCATGGTGGCCTGCCGGATCCTCTGTCTGTTGGTTTGTAGGGACAAGGAGGAAGAGGGCCATGCCAAGGAAGGAACAAAGGTCAGAAGTGACCCTGTCCCACTGGACACATCCCCCAACAGTGATACACCATGGGATGGCTCTCCTTGATACCCATACACTTTGGGGGCTCCAAATTTGGGTRGGGAACAATGCCCGAGTGGTCACGAGGTGGTTTAGAGAGCACTGGTGATCCCCTAGGCTGTGGAACTGTAGTGATTTGACCATGGAGTGCTGTAGCTGGGGCTTTGTGGTGATGGTGGGTGCTGGAACACCCCAAATGGGGTGTCACTATGTCCTTGGGGTGGGGGAGATGGCTGGGAATTGGGGGTGGATGGATGGATGGATGGATGGATGGATGGATGGATGGATGGATGGATGGATGGATGGATGCTATGGGGGAGGAAAGGCGGGTGGTGGCGAGATGGGAGATGGATGGGTGGGTGTAAGGGTACTGGGGAGATGGATGGGTGTATGGGGGTGGATGTTGGGGATATGGATGGGTGCTATGGGGATGGATGGGTATTGGGGGATGGATGGACAGGTGCTAGCAGTATAGATGGGTGCTGTGGGAATGAAAGGGTGTTGTGAGGATAGCTGTTGGGGATGGATGAGCGTTATGTGGATGGGTGTTGGGAATGCGGATGGGTGCTATGGGGATGCATGGATGCTATGGAAATGGATGTTGGAGGGTGGCTTGGTGAATCCTGGCGGAAGATGGGTGTATGGGTGTGGGTGTCCAGGATGCATGGGTGTTGCAGGATGGGTGGGTGGGTATCWGGAGCAGGGGGAGATGCCTGTGTGGCTGTTTAGCTGTGGGAAGATGGATGGAGGGCTGTGGCTGGTGGCTGTTTGGACAGGGTGCAGGGGTGCTGTGGGGACAATCAGAAGGTGTGGGTGCCACAGAGGGTCACCGAGCACCCCATGGTGRGCACGTGGTGGTGCCAAGGGTGCCAAAACCCCCATCTGGGGGTATCTAGAGGCCAGGGCAGTTTCTCCCTGGTGCAGTGTGGCAGCCCTGGGGTAGGTTAGCTGGTCCTCGAGGCCTGACATTTATAAACATCAGCCGCTCCCGGGGAATCAATACAGTTTAATAACCGGCGAGCGGAGACGGGAGACACATCAAAATGACACTCTGCGGCTCCGTAAATGTTATTCTAAATCATCCTCACTGGGTTTATTACATTAAGCATACAGCAGCAGGCATGGGAAATTTATTCCATCAAAGGCCATCGCACTGGTAATGGGGCTGACGGGTCAGTGGAGAGGGGTAGCCCCCCCAAAATGGGATTCCCTCCTCCCGGCCGTGGCAGGGACGTAAGGGACAATGGGGTGCTGGGTTTAGGGTCTCAGTGCTGTCACAGCCTYGTGAGTTTAGGGTGAGCCAAATCCTGCCCCAGCACAAGGTGGATATTTGGGGGACCGGTGACATGATGGGTGACGCTGTGAGGTGTCCCTCAGTGCCACCCTGTGCCATTCCATGGCTCCTGGGGACTCAATCCRTTTCCTGGACCATCCCCAGCTCTGCGCTGACATTTCTCTCCATGTTTCCCTGGAGACGAGGCGGTTGCTGTGGAAACCTCCCTCCTCTTCTCTCTTCCCCATCCTCTTCCTCACCCTGATGTGGGGGGGACTGGCTCTGCCCCTATCCAGCCCTAAAATTTAGGGACCCCCTCCAGGGGTGCAGCAGGGGGCACCTGGGATAGGAGTGCACACGTGTGTGGGGGCGAGTGTCCCCAAGTGTGCYTAAGGCGTGTTCATGTGTGCACCCCCGCGCCGTCATGTGTGACATCTCGCCGTTGCCGTGGCGACCCCATCGAGCACATGGCTCAGGCTCCGCAGCATCGCGGGGGAAGCACGCTTGTTGCCATGGAAACGGCCATAATTGTAGCATTTTTCGGCTAAAAGAGGGGAAAAAGGAGGGGGAGAGAGGAGGAGAAATGGCTCGGTGGGGCAGCGGGCCAGGGATGTGCCTGCCAGCCCGGCGTGTCCTGCTGCACACGGGTGTCACGCTCGCGGGTGCGCACGGCGGTGACGAGGAGGAGGCCAAATTTGGGTGAGGTTTGGGAAAAGGAGGGCGGTGGTGCCGGAGGGRCCGGGGCCGGCGGGGTGCTGTTGCTGCCTCTGCAGTCCTTTGCAGTCGAGGAAAGCGGGCAGGCGGCCAAGCCTGGCACTGGTGGCCCCGCAGGTGCCTGCAGCACTGGGTGCCCATCTCCGGGGCCGGAGCATTGCCCTCCRCACGTGGCATTCCCGGGTCTCCGTGGCCACGAGCCCTAAATCTGTTCTTGCAGGTCCCTCCCCTTTTCCTCAGCTCTCTGTGCCAGCTGTTGGCCAAATCCAGCTGATCTCCATGGAAAGGGATCAGGGGTCAGGGGGCAGCACACTGACCACCCACTCTTGCTTGTGTGTTGCAGATGAACCGCCCCATCCAGGTGAAGCCGGCCGACAGTGAGGGCCGAGGAGGTAGGTCCCCAATTCACCGGCCRCCTGGCACAGGCAGGGGTGCACAGGGTCATCCAGGGGGTGACGGGGGACACGGTGGCATSACGGGGGCTGCTGTGGAAAAGTTGGTTTGCAGAGAAACCCATGAAAGGAGCTGCCTTTGCTGGTGATATCCAAACCTGAGTGCAGAGCAAATGCCATCTTCTCTCTCACTGCGTGGTCAGCTGGGGGGAACATCCTGACACCATCCTGGGAATATCCTGACATCATACCGCGAGCGTCCCAACGTCCTGAGGGGCAGAGCACCAGCCAGCCGCTCTCCCTCACCACCTTCATTTACCCAACAACCTGTGCRGAGCTGCCTGTGGTGCCCCTGGGGCAGGAGCTCGCTGCACATGGCCCCAGCCCCTCTCAGACTACCACTCCTCCAAATTCTTTATGAGCATTTGCGCTTATGGGGCTGTGGCACTGCMAGGCTGAGGTGATCATTTGGGCAAAATTGCAAGAATTGGATGAAAATCCCACATCTGTTGTGTTGCTGGGTAGGCAGGCACTGTCGGACACGCAGGATGCTCCCGTAGGGTCACCTGCCCTTGGCAGGATGGCTGAGGTAGGTCCCCCAGCTATCCAAACCCTGCTATTAAACGCACCGGGAGCTGGTCATAGCACATCCCAGAGGGATCTGGCAAATAAATAACCCATTTACTGAACATAATTGGTAAAGGATTAAAAATCAATGGGTGAGCTGGGGCTCCTGGCTCTGGCCCCCTCACCCAGGAGGCAATGCTGGGCTGCCCAGCCTGCTCCCCCAGGAGATGGTTTATGTTTAACTAGACAATGCACGAGCCCTATTCCCTTAACTAATTTTCCTGGTACCTTAACGGACGGAGCATTCATCGTCTCCTGCCATTATTTATTTATTTCCCTGGCAACGCTCTTGACAGGGCACCTTATTTTCTTTGTCAAATGCCATTAGCGTGCGGTGGGAGCACGCGGCCGCACAAGACAGATGCTGGTAATAATCATGAAATTCTCATTATTTACTCTCCCTTCTCTTGTGTTTGGGTTATTGATGTCCCCTGGGCACGGCTGGAGGCTGTGGGTTGTTCTGTGAGTCGATTATACGAAAGCAATCGCCGCTGGTTTGTGGGTTCTCTTTGTTCCCACCGCATCCTGCCCCGGTGCTGGGGGAGCYGGCCCTCCATCCTTGGGTAAAACCCCAACGCCGCTCCCTAAACCAATGGCTGTTCTAAGATTCACCCCTCAGCAATTTCCCCTCAGGAGAGGTTTTCCCACCCTGAGTGTTCTGTAGGATGGAAACAATAAGACTGGCATGGGATCTCCATGGGATCCATGTTGCTCCCTCTCTCTGGTGTCACTTGGTTCTCTCCCCTCCATACATGGTTTGTGACGAGGGGTTGGGATGGTGAGTGACCTCCTGCTCTCTGACGGGCTTGGTTTTGTTTTTAGAAGACAGGAAGCTCTTTGTTGGCATGCTGGGCAAGCAGCAGAGTGAGGACGATGTCCGCCGCCTCTTCGAGCCCTTTGGCCAGATTGAGGAGTGCACCATCCTCCGAGGGCCTGATGGAGCCAGCAAAGGTGGGCTTTGGGGCACCCAGCGGGCACCCTGTGGACCAGCAATGGCCAAATCCAACCTGTCCCATGTTGCCTCTGTTCCCTTAGGTTGTGCCTTTGTGAAATACGGCAGCCACGCCGAGGCACAGGCTGCCATCAACAGCCTGCACGGCAGCCAAACCATGCCGGTAAGTGCCAGGCTCACACCCTGCCCCGGCCGACCCTGCACTGCCTGCCTAATCCAATCACCAACTAATGTGATCCTCAGTCTAATTGGATCAAAATCCTACAGACCAGCAATTTGTTGGCCACATCACCCCGGGTTCCTCCTTGCCAGGGTGCTGAGCCCCAGAGGTGGGAGCGTGGGGCTAATTCTCTCCATGCTATAGAAAGGGGCAGTTTAATTAATGCTGAAGGTCAGAATGGTGAGCAAGGAATGGGAAAGGAAGCAGAGGTCAGGGAGCTGCCACCGGGGAGAAAAACTGGCTATAATTAAACCTCGCATCGATCGTTGGTTGCTGCTGCCAAGCTGGGCAGCRTCCCCAGGCTGAGGATGCTGCGGACGCTGCAAGCCAGCACCCGTGGCAAGGACACATTTTGGGGGCGTTGCCGTGGTCCCACCATCAGCCCCATCTTCCCCCTGCCTCAGGGTGCCTCATCCAGCCTGGTGGTGAAGTTTGCGGACACAGATAAGGAGAGGACCCTGCGGCGGATGCATCAGATGGCGGGGCAGCTGGGCATCTTCAACCCCATGACCATCCAGTTCGGCGCCTACGGGGCCTACACGCAAGCGGTAAGAGCTGGTGCACACCAGGGCTTTGGGGGAGCCCCATGGGTGCACAGGCTGCTTGGGCCCATGAAAGCACCAGTGCCAGGGGGTGTGGATGCCCCTTAGGGCCGGTGTATCCCTGGCTAGGGGCACACACAGGGCTTTTCCCTCCAGCTGAGGGCGGCTGTAGGAGGCAATGGTCCCATATTTAGTGTCACTGAGACCTCCTCCTGTCCCCAGGAGGCAGCRGGTGTCATTTGTCCCTCTGAATCCATCCAAAGCGGAGATGCTAATTCACCCTCCTCTCTCCCTCCTTCTGTCTGCCCCCTTGCCCTCTTTCTTTCCCAAAGATCATGCAGCAGCAGGCAGCCCTGATGGCGGCTGCACAGGGCACCTGCCTCAACCCCATGGCCGCTATCGCCGCCGCCCAGATGCAACAAATGGCCGCCTTCAACGTCAGCGGGCTGGTGGCTGCCCCCCTCACCCCCTCTTCAGGTAGGACCCCCGCCTTTGCTGCGCGGCACCCTCAGGGGGCACTGTCGGGGCGATGCTGGCGCTGACACTGCCCTCCCGCAGGTACGAGCACCCCTCCGGGGATCAGCACGGCGCCGGTGCCCAGCATTGCCACGCCCATCGGGGTGAACGGCTTCAGCCCGCTGCCRCCCCAGACCAACGGGCAGCCCGCCTCCGAGACCATCTACACCAACGGCATCCACCCCTACCCAGGTACCCACCCGGGGCTGGGGGCGCGTTCTTGGCTCCAGGGGTGCTCCCCATCCCAGGGAAAYGCTGGATGAACCAGCCCTGTGCTCCTGTGGCATGACGGCAGGGAGGAGGGAGTTTGGGCAGGGAGCAGCTCTGCCCCTCCGTGGCAGCACTGGGCCTGAGCCTTTCCCGTGGGAGCTGCTCATGCCTCCCCTATCCTCTGGCTTATTCTATCTTCCTTGTCCTTTCTCTTCCCAGCTCAAAGCCCCACGGTGGCAGACCCCCTCCAGCAGGCCTACGCCGGCATGCAGCACTATGCAGGTCTCAAACTTCGCTTTCCACTCCTTCCCTTTCTGCTCTCTTTGCTCCTCAGCCGTATTTTTGGGAGGTGATCTTCACCCTGGGGTAGCATATTTGGKCATGGATTAATGAGTGGAGCACCAGGTGCTTGCGCCCTGGCAAGAGTTCCAGGGCACTGACRCTGCTGAAAGCACCATCCCCTTGTCCCACGGCCCCCCATGCAAATTTTGGATGGTGGAAAGTGAATTTTAATAGCCATGGGACTGAGAGAACTCTGGGGGACRCCTGGCACCTGGGCACACCGGTACCCAGTGGTATTGAGGAGAGGGGGCGAGGTTTGGGAGGTGACAGCCAGTTCAACACCAAGACACCGAAAGTCTTTGGATGTTCATCACGTGACCAAATCTGATGGCCAAGAACATGGGCCACGGAGGGAAGGGACTCAGAGCCTCCTGTGGAAGTACATCAAGCCTAGCAGACATTTAATTAGGAGCACTGACTGCAATGTCCAGATTTGCAACAGAAAATCAAGTTTTGGACCCCAATTTTTGGGGGTTTTCAACCAGAAGTGCCCTCTTTCCTCAGTTTTGAGGCCAYGTTACTGCTATCACCAGCATCCCTCCTTGGAGAGCTGTTCCCACATTTCTGRTGTGCTGGGAGGGCTGGGAAAGGCAGAGTCAGTAGCCTTTCTGTGGCTGGGGCAGGTGCCGTGGCCTCAGCTCCGTGTTTCTCTCTTCCAGCAGCATATCCCACTGCCTACGCTCCCATCAGCCAAGCCTTTCCCCAGCAAGCGCCCCTCATCCCGCAGCAGCAGCGAGAAGGTGAGGGCTGGGGGCACCCCGCGTGGGGCCGGTGGCTCCACAGTGTCCCCCCGGGGTGACCCCGCCTGGCGGCTGACGTGTCCTGTCCTTTGTGTGTCACCCAGGTCCCGAGGGCTGTAACCTGTTTATTTATCACCTGCCCCAGGAGTTCGGGGATGCGGAGCTCACGCAGATGTTTTTGCCTTTCGGCAAYGTCATCTCTGCCAAAGTCTTTGTGGACCGTGCCACCAACCAGAGTAAATGCTTTGGTAAGTCCCGGGGTGTCCCAGCGCAGGGCTCCAGCTCTTCCCAGTCCCCAATTCAAGGTTCCATCTATCCTTAACTCTGCAGCTTGGAGCTCTGGCTCTTCCTCAACATCCCAACTCAATGCTCTGGCTCTCCTCAGCATCCCAGTTTCAGGATCTGCCTCTCCTCAACATCCCAGCTCTTCCCAGTCTCCAGCTCTGGAGTCCCATTTTGCCTGGTCTCCAACCTGGAGGTCCAGCTTTCCTAATATTCCAGCTCAGGGG
>NW_026623604.1:446426-450013 GCF_030028575.1 Malurus melanocephalus
CCAGCTCAGGGGTCTGGCTCTCCCCAGTGCTCCCAGCTCAGGGGTCTGGCTCTCCCCAGTATCCCCATCTTGGAAGTCTGTCTCCAATACCCCCACTTCAGCTCTGGCTCTTCCCAACATCCCAGCTCAGAGCATCTCCATCTCAGGGGTCCGTCTTTCCCTGAAGTCCCTGCTTGGGAATCCATCTCTCCAACATCTCATCTTGGGGATCTGCCTTTCTCTGATCTCCAGCTCAGATGTCTGTGTGTCCTTGCTGTCCCCTGCTGGGACGTCCCCAGTGTCCCCAGCTCAGGGATCTGTGTGACCTCGGTGTCCCCACAGACCGTGTCAGCTTGGTGTTCCCATAGACTTCTGCACTGTGGTGTCTTTGGAGGCCCAATCACCTTGGGGTCTCTGCAGACCTGGTCTCTGGATGTCCCCTGAGCCCACACGTGCCATCCTGGTGTCCCCCTGGTATCTCCATAGAGCTGCAGATCTTGGTATCCCCACAGATCCTGTCACCTCAGTGTCCCTGCAGTCCCCATCACCTCGATGTCCCCACAGACCCTGTCACCTCAGTGTCCCTGCAGTCCCCATCAGCTTGATGTCCCCACAGACTGATCACGTCAGTGTCCCTGCAGCCCTTGTCACTTTAATAGACCCTGTCACCCCAGTGATGCCACAAATCCCATCCCATAGTGTCCCTGCAGACCAGTCTGGGGTCCTGCGGACCCTCTTACGCTGCTGTCCTCACAGCCCTGTCGTCTCAGWGTCCCTGCAGGCCTCAGTGTCCCTGCACATGCCATCACCTGTCACCCAGTCCCCTGGAATATGGGGCGGTACTGTCACCCCAGGAGCCCTCTCCCAGCACCCCCAAGCCAGGAGCATCCYGCAGGATTTCAGTGCTGGGCTGAGGCGAGGCACCACCTGTGACGTGTGCCGTGACAACCCCATGTCCCCTCGCCACAGGTTTCGTCAGTTTTGACAATCCGACGAGCGCTCAGGCGGCCATTCAGGCCATGAATGGCTTCCAGATCGGCATGAAGAGGCTAAAAGTGCAGCTAAAGCGGCCGAAAGATGCCAACAGACCCTACTGACCCCAGCTCAGCCTGCGGAGAGGTGAGCGGGCCTGGCCCTGGGGGACACGGCTGTCACATGTCACATCCCCGAGCGTGCGTGGGGGTCTCTGCCTGGGACTGCTCACCCCATGGATTTGGGTCCCTCCCTCCATCCCGCAGGGACAGACCCACAGCCCCTTCCTTCTGTTTCAGGTCGGACGTCCCACGGTGTCTGACGACTTTCCCCTTCCCCAAGTGCAGTATCCAAACCCGTAACTCTCTTTCTTTGCAACACATCCCGGAGGAGKAGGAAGAGGAGGAGGAGGTGAAGGAGCAAACGGCGAAGAAGAGAGCGTTTTGGTCGTAGCTATTCCTTTTTGAATTTTTTTCCCAAACTGGTCTTGTTTGTTGTTTAACGGGAACGAGAGGAAGATGAGGAAGGAGGGGAGCGATGCGGCGCCGGGGCTGCGCTTCACCGCCGGCCGCTCGCCGGGACTCACCGGATCCCTCGCCGGGAGCAAGGCCGATGGCTCCGGGCAGCCGGGCCACGATCTACCTTTGTTTTTTGGGTTTTTTTTTTTAAAGCACTCATTTGCTGCTACCGATTTCCCAGGAGAAACGAGGAAAAGAGGCTCCAAATGGATTCTTAAACCAAAGCCGGTGGGATGGGACCAGCCTCGGGCGCTTCACCTGGAGGATGCTTGTTTGGAAAATACAGAAAAAATGGCAAGATTTTCCTTTTTCCCTGCGTTGGGAAAAAAAAAAGAAGGATCAAAGTATGTTGGACTTAATAGAAGATATATATAAATAAGTATATATATATATATATCCCATGGAGCAGGGCGGCGGGACACGCGCTTCCCCTGCTTGTCACTGGCACAGGGACATAGGATTACTTGTTTCAGAGTCATATCATTCCTTAGAGTTTAGGGACCAAAGGACTATTGCTTTTTTTAAATATATCTATAAATAAATTAATTTAAAAAAAAAACAAAAAAACAAAAACAAAACACACAAAAAAACGTTGGGAAAGGAGGAGAAAATCCAATAAAAAATTAAGAAGGTTGAGTAAAACCCTCGGGCATTCAGAGCCACGAGCGTTTCCTACAGGGCTCGGATTTGGGGGGCTCAAGGGCTCGGTTTCGGGGGCCAATTCGTGGCTGGGGATTGGGGGGATGCAGAGGGGATTTTTTGGGGCGGCTGCAGTGGCTCCCCCAGCTCTACAGCCCAGGGGAGTCAGAGCCCCTCGGTCGCCTCTGACAGAGGGCGGAGCAATGCGGTTCTTTGCATTTCGGGTTGGTTTGGGGGGATTTTTGGGTTGGGTTTTTTTTTTTCAGCCAAAAAAACTTAAAAAAAAAAAGAAAAATGTGAGGTTTCGGCCAAAATGAAGCAAAGCGAAATAAACTTATTTTGTCAAAATCGTCACCTTGGTTGGTTCTTTGGAGCAATCGCTGCCGCGCCCACCACCCAAACGCGACACCGGGGACCCCTTTATGGCCAGCTCAGCTCCAACTGGGCCAGACCATCTGCCACGAGTTGGTGAAGCTGCGAGAGGACCATAGACCTCTCTTTTTTTATTTGCATTTTCCCAGGAATTGCCATTTTTTGGAGGAATCCACCCTGGCTGCAGAGGGAATCAGGACAGGACACAGCCCTGTGGTTTCAGTCACCTTTCARAGGGACAGAGGAGCTTCAGGGGGATGTGGCCATGTCCCATGGGATGTCACTTCATGCCTGTGGGTACAGCTGAGCAACTGCTGTGATGCTGGGAAAATGACTTATTTTTCATTTGAGGAGGCGAAAAAATGCAAATCCCACAAACTTTAAYAGCCCTCCAAAGGGTGGGTGGCAGGGCTGAGGCAAGGGAATGGCCACCGGCCCAGGTTTGGGTGGCCCTTGGGAACACAGAGCAGCAGGTGTGGGATGAGTGGGGATGGAGAGATGTTGGGATCTGTGCAGGGACAGGACAGACGTGACACTGAGTGCAGCCACCAGTGTGATGAGCCTGTCAGGACTCACACAGGCACAGATCCTGTACCAAAACCAGGACARTCCTTACATCGATTCTTCAATTCCATCATCAATCCTGACTGAAACCGTAGCGTGGTGCAGCCGTGACTGACCCGGAGGGCCCCTGGGCTGTGGGGACCGGCAGTGCCCAGCCCGCTGTGCCTGTGCTGAGCCCTGGCAGCCTCTGGGCCGTCTCTGCTGGGTTTCCACCCAGGCTGGGGTGCAGCAGGACACAGCTGTGCTGGTGCTGTCTCTGTGCCCGTGGTGTCCCGGGGATCAGCCTGGGCTGAAATGCTGTCCCTGGGAGGTTTCTTGTTTGTTTCTGCTGCAGCACCGGTGCCTGGGGGCCCTTGAGGGGTCCCATGTCCCCATCCCTGAGGGACAATCCTTCTCTGTTGTGTCATCCCCACTCTACAGCAGTGCCTCTTTGCCATGGTGTGATGGGGGAGTGCTTCCCTCCCTGCACCCCCAGCCCCATCCCAAAGCTGCATCAATTCTCTACAACAGTCCCCCCATTCCCATCCCATCCCATCCCATCCC
>NW_026623604.1:450229-458745 GCF_030028575.1 Malurus melanocephalus
CATGATCCCCACCATGGCATCCTTTCTCCCTAAGCCCTCCTTTCTCTCAATCCCAACACTTCCAGCAGATACCATCTCTTCTATTTCCCTCCCTTCTCCACAATTCTTTCCCTCTCTCATGATCCCATCCCATCCCCAGGTTCCAATCCCGTCCCTGTGTCCCCATTCCCACCCTAAGTTCCAATCCTTTCCCCTGAATCCCATTCCCTCCCCATGATCCCATCCCTTTCCTGTGCCCCTGCCCTTTCCTGACAATCTCATTCCCTCCCTGTGCCCCCATCCCTTCCCCACCATCCCCTTCCCATACCCCACACATTAATCCCAGTTAAATCCACAAATGCTGATTCTTTTTCTCTTTTTTTTTTCCATGTTTTTGGGTTTGTTTTGGTTTTTTTTTTTGCTTCGGTTTGTCATCATCGATAAAAACACCGTCGCTGCCAATGCCAGGAGGGGCGGCCCCCGGCCACGCCGGACCCGCGGCTCCTTCTCCACGCTGCCACAGGGTCAGGGACAGAGGGAAGGGRACAGGGGGAGGACAAAGGGACTGTTGAACCCGGCTGGTGCTCGCGGGGTGCCCGACGCCTATGTACAGGTGGGGCCGCTGGCACAGCCCYGGCTCTGCCCTGCCCGGGGGGCTCCAAACCCGCTCGGCCCTGCCCAGCCTCGCCCGGGGCTCGCTCGGTGCTCGGGGGCRCCGGGGTCCCACTGCCGCCACCGCCGCCGCTCAGTTCGTGTACACCTGAGTCCCGATCACACGCATGATCTCCTTCTGGATTTTGGGGTCCTGAGTATTGATATTGGCATCTCCCACTTGGCCATCTTCGTACCTGCAAAGGGAGAAGGGGGTGAGGGGGGTCCTGTGGGGGTCCCGCAGGTGCCGCGGGGCGCAGCCGCACTCACACAAAGAAGAAGCGGGTGCAGACGTGGTCCGAGACGGGGCACACCCAGATGTTGCCGTGTTTCTGTAGGTCCTTGGAGGTGATCACTACCAGGGGAAGGGGCTGTTGGATGTGGGATGGGGGACGGAGGGCCCGTCTGGGCACAGCCCACTGTGGGGGCCCTCCATCCCTCCACCCATCCGGTGACCCCGTGGGTGCTGCCCATGCTCTCCCATTGTCCCCCCACGTCCCCACACCTTCGCAAAGCGCGATGCAGTTCAGGTTGCGGCTCTGGAGGAAGCGGGACTGGATTGAGCGGGTCTGTGGGAAGAGCAGCTGGTGTCACCACCCTGCCCCAGCGCCCACGGATGCCACGCACCCATCCCCGCCCTGCCCCGGTGTCCCCGGGCCATCACCTGGGGGATGGTGTTCATCCGGTTGTACCGCTGCACCAGCTCATCCTTYGAGGGCATCCGGTGCTGCCCTTTCCCCATCCCTGCAGAAGAAGCGAGGCAGCGGTTGTCACTCCCAGCAGGGAACACCCTGGGGTGACRCGGGACACATGCCACAGACAAGGACAGCCACCCTCAGTGCTCCCACCCTGTGTCTGAGCCCTGGCAATGCCCCAAAAGTGTGCACAGCAGCTTTGGAAGCCTAGAAAATGTTGGGGTTTTGATTCCCTGGCGCRTGGGACAGCCCCAGCCTGGCAGGGAAGAGGCTGGTGTGGATGGGGTGGATATGGGACACTGCCACTCCCACGCAGCTTCTCCAGCCCGGACGATGCCGAAGCTCCCCAGGCCCATGCAGGGAGCGGGAATGGGAGCGCAGGCAGGACCAGACAGTGCAGGCAGCCTCTTACCTGAGTATCCAAAGGAAATACTGGAGATGGGGCTCAGATAGATGCCCTTGCCATAGGCTGCTCCATGCAGCTTGCGGGAAAACACCAGGGTGAGCGTGGTGGGAGCACCCCAACAGCTTGGGCATGGTGGCAATGGAGGAAGCCTGGCACGTCCCAATGTCTGTCCCCTCCCTGCCCCATCCCTGTCCCCTCCCTGTCCCCTCCTTGTCCCCTCCCTGCCCCACCCCTGCCCTCCTGCCCCATCCCTGCCCGCTGCCCCGGGGGTGCGCAGGGAGCGCAGCGGTACCTGCAGTTTGGTGTAGGAGGCRTTGACCAGCCCGTTGCGGAGGATGGAATGCCAGTTCTCAATGTGAGAGCCGCTGCAAAGAGGCAGCCCCGTGTCAGCCCCTGCAGCACCATCCCCACGGGGGCTCCCGCTGTCCCCCCACCCCAGTGACTCACTGGAAAGCAAAGGTGCTGCCATAGAGCTTCTTGGCCGTGCGGAACCGCGCTTCCTTGGCCGGGGGGCTGCTGAGCAGGAGGAACTGGTGCGAGGTGTGCATGAACTTCAGCTGCTACCAGGGCAATGGGCAGAGCAGCGGCAGCGCCGGCAGGACAGACAGACAGACGGACGGACAGAGATCATGCACGGCCGCCCGGCCCCGGGTCCGGCCCAGCCCGCTTTGGCCACTCCATGTGTGCCAGAAGGGCCCTTGACATCCCTGCCTTGTCCCCATCCCACAGCCCATGTCCAACATCCCCCTTCCCCTATCCTGTGTCCTGCCTTCCACATGTTCCAGGCTCACACCCCATCCAAAGGGATCCATCCCACATCCCAGCCCTTCCACTGCCCATCCCATAACCTTACACACCTCATCCTGCATCCCACAGCCCACAGCCTGCATCCTGCATCCCACCTCCTGTACCGCCCCCCTTATCCCATATCCAACCACCCGTATCTTCCATCCCATATCCCATATCCCACCTCCTGTACCCCCCATCCCATCTTTCATATCCCACCTACTGTACCCTCCACCCCCATCCCATAACCCACACCCCACGTTCTGTACCCTCCATCCCACACCCCACCTGGAGCCTGGCCTGGCCCCTTACCCTGCTGAGAGGCAGCTTGACAATGTGGGATCTGTTGCTGGAGATTATCCTTGGGAAAAGGATGAGGAAAAGGAGCAGGGTCACAAAGGGTGGTCCCAACCCTGCTCCAAGGCCTCTGGATGTTCACGACCCCCAGGAGAAAGGAGCTGAGGGGGCTGTGCCATGGATGCCCGGCTGTCCCCCACTCCATCCCGTGTCCCAGGGGCAGTGGGAGGGACGGGCCCGCAGCACCCTCGGCCTTACCACTGCAGGAGGGGATGTGCCAGRGGGTCCAGCTTGTCCATCTGCTTCTTGATCTCCAGGTAGGACCCCTGGCAGAGGCAAGAGGGGGTGCAGGTGGGGCCCCAGCACCCACCCAGCCGTGGGCAGACAGAGATCAGCACCACAATGCCACCCCTGACTGGATCCCACATGGGGGAGGTCACACAGGGCCGTGGGCTGTGGGGCCACGTACCTGGGTCATCTCCCGGATGGACATCACRCTGTCCAGGGCCTTCTGCAGCCGCTCGTAGTTCTTCTTCTGCACAGGGGCAGGGGAGGGGTGGCCATCAGAGGGGTCCTTGGGCTCCCCGTCACCCCCTGGAATGGGGGCAGCGCTTACCTTGGGGTTGAAGGCCAGAGTTTTGGGGTCGTTGGGGTCCACCACAGAGGGGTAAGGCTCGAAGATGATGCTCTTGCGAGGGGACTCGAGGGCAGCGCGGCACATGGCCACCAGCAGGTCCACCACCTTGGGATGGAGCAGAGAGTGAAAGGGCAGCTCCCCACGGGGCCCGCGGGGTCACCCCCACACCCAGCCCTACCTCAGCTCCCGTGGCCACCTCCTCGGCCGCGCCGGACATCACRCCCAGGGTGTAGAAGGAGAAGACGCAGAGCTCCCGGGTGCACACAGCCGGCTGCAGAGGGGACAGAGCGGGAGGGTCAGGAATGGTGACAAGGGGACACGGTGACACAGGGACACGGGGACATGGGGACACAGGGACACGGGGACACAGGGACACAGGGACACGGTGACACGGGGACACGGGGACATGGGGACACAGGGACACGGGACACAGGGACTCGGTGACATGAGGACATGGTGACATGGGGACACAGGGACACAGGGACATGGTGACACAAGGACACAGGGACACAGGACATGGGGACACAGGGACACGGGGACACAGGGACACGGGGACACAGGGACACAGGGACACGGGACACGGTGACACGGGGACATGAGGACATGGTGACATGGGGACACAGGGACACAGGGACATGGTGACACAAGGACACGGGGACACAGGGACATGGGACACGGGGACACAGGGACACGGGGACACAGGGACACAGGGACACGGTGACACGGGGACACGGGGACATGGGGACACAGGGACACGGGACACAGGGACTCGGTGACATGAGGACATGGTGACATGGGGACACAGGGACACAGGGACATGGTGACACAAGGACACAGGGACACAGGACATGGGGACACAGGGACACGGTGACACAGGACACGGGGACACAGGGACACAAGGACATGGGGACACGGGGACATAGAGACATAGGGACATAGGGACACAGGGACACGGAGACACAGGGCCATGGTGAAACAGGGACACGGTGACACGGGGACATGGTCAAACAGGGACATGGGACACAGGGATACGGGACACAGGGACACAGTGCCCACACCCAGCCTGGCCCTGCCAGCCCACCTTGAGCATGGAGCCGTTCTGGAAGACGTGCTGCTCGTCACACACCACGCAGTACTCGTTGAGCGTCGGGATCCGCTGCTCYGCGTACTTCATGATCTGTGGGGCGGCACAGGGACGGTCAGGGGGATGCTCCAGGCACTGGGATGGAGGTGAGTGGGACTCTGGGCAGTGGAGTCTGGGTAAGTGGGATGTGGGCACTGGGGAAGATGTTCTGGGCAGCAGGACGGGGCTGAGTGAGATGTGGAACAGCAAGACGGAGACTGGGCAGAAGGAGAAGGATGAGCAGGACATGAGGCAGTGGGGAGGATGTGCTGGGCAGTGGGATGAGGATGAGCAGGATGTGGGGCAGTGGGGAGGACGCTCCAGAGAGTAGGATGTGGATAAATGGGAGGCGGGACAGTGGGGAGGATGCTCTGGGAAGCAGGATAGAGCTCAGCAGGACACGGGGCAGTGGAGAGGACATGCCAGGGAGTAGGACAGGGGTAAGTGAGACATGGGAGAGTGAGGAGAATGCTCTGGGAAGCACAATGGAGCTCAGGAGGACATGTGGAGGATGCTCTGGGCAGTGGGATGAGGATGAGCAGGATGTGGGGCAGAGGGGAGGATGCTCCCCAGCAGGATGAGGAGCAGCAGGCTGCAGGACCCTCACCTGCACGAGGAAGCCGTACTCCAGCGTGGGGATGTTCTTGCAGTGGCCGCCGACCTGGGACGGAGCCGGAGYGGAGCCAGCTGCGTTATTCCCTTTCCCACACATGCCCCCAGCTCTGCCTGGCACGGGCAGCCCCGGCTCCCCCCGGCACAGTGGGACCCCCAGAGTGCCAAACCCTCCTGGCACAGCGGGATCCCCACCCCTCCCGACATATTGGAAACCTCAACATGCCAAACCCTCCTGGACCCCTAACATTCCCACACCTCTCGGCACAGCAGGACCCCCAATATGCCAAAGCAGGACCCCCAATATGCCAAACCCTCCTGGCACAGCAGGACCCCCGATATACCAATATGCCCTGTACAGCAGGACCACCCCAACATGCCAACATCCCCTGGCACAGTGGGACCCCCGACATGCCAAACCCTCCCAGCACTGCGGGACCCCCGACATTCCAACACCCCTGGCACAGTGGGACCCCCGACATTCCAACACCCCTGGCACAGTGGGACCCCGGACATTCCAACACCCCTGGCACAGTGGGACCCTGGACATCTCAATGCCCCTCTGGGCACAGAAGAATTCCCAACATCCCAATGCCCTTGGCACAGCAGGACCCCCAACATGTCAACATCCCCTGGCACAGCAGGGATGCGGTACCAGGAGCAGGGTAAAATCCCACTGGATGCCTGGGTCATGCCCCAAGAGCACCCAAGAGCAGGGACAAGAAACCCTGCAGGGGCTCCCCGCATCCCACAGCGGCCCCAGCACCCCAGCACAAATAATCCCACCCTGGAGGAAGCCCTGGGAAGGGGAAGAAGACAAAAGCAAACCCCGAGGCGGGGTGGCACCCACCAGGATGTTGAAGGGGGCAACACCTGCCTGGGTGCTGGCTGGGGGGTAGCCAAAAACTTCCACCTTGGGGTTCTTCACCATGCAGGACACRGAGCGGTTCATCAGGCGGTTCACGCGAGGCTCGGGGATGCCCAGTTTGCCCTTCAGCACTGAATCTTGGATAACTGGGAAGCTGGGAGACCTGTGGGCACAGAGCCCCCCTGAGCACCCGCCCATCACCCTTTCCTGCTCCTCCAGCACCCAGAGCCACAGTCACCCTCAGCTGGGAGCCACCTCCACCTCCTGGGGATCTGGCAGGGAGCATCCAAGTGGGGAAACTGAGGCACAGGGCAAGCGGATAGAGGGCTGGTCCCTTGGGGACAGCGCCAGGACCTTACTTGGGGATGGGAGAGAAGATGCTGAGGCCAGCACGGAACTTCTTGATGGTGCCGCTCGTCTTGAACCAACTGTGCCGCTTCTCCTGCTGGGTCTTCAGGAAATCGTTGCTGAGGTGTTTCCATTGCTGGGATGTGAACATGCCCAGGATCCTGGCAGACAGGGGGGACAGCACCCGTGGGTGCTCGGTGGTCCGTGCCATCCCCAGCCCCTCCTCTTCCCCACGCACAGACGGTGGCAAGCCCGTCACAGGGCTGGGTGGTGGAGAAAAGGTGGTGGCACGGAGACATGTGGAGGTTTTGGGGCACAACAGTGACTCTGTGGACCACCCACCCACTACCCAAGGATGCCCACCGCATTTCAGCTCTTACTTCTTCAGCTGCAGACCCAGCCCGAAGCCTTCCTTGTTGGACGGCTGGAAAACCTCGATGGACGGTTCTGCAGGGAGAGGGGAGGACGAGCCATGGGTGCCACTGCCACGCCTGTCCCGAGGGGGCACAGGGACGTGGCATGCCACTCACCGGGGCCATCGAGGTACTGGGACAGGGAGAAGCGCAGGCGGAGGACGATGGGCTCCGTCCGCAGCACCTTCCACGCYGTCGCCACCTCCTCCTGCCGGGGCAGAGCCACGGTTGGGCACGGCCACAGGAACCCCCCAGGGGCAGGGGGCGCAGGGGACCCCCGGGTGCGTGTGCCCTCCCTCCCCAAGGGTGCCCAGCACTCACATCGAGGAAGCTGATGTTCACGTGGAGGTCGATGTCCACGTCATCGATGGTCCCGTACTCCCTGTGGAGATGGGGRCATGGGGGGCTGGCACAGTGCCGGGACAGCAGCCACCGTGCCAGGGTGGGCAGGCTCGTGGGATGGTGACACTGGCACGTGTGGCAGCCCCACGTATGGCGTGTGTGCCCAGAATGTGGATGTGAGGCTGGGAACAGGCAGGAGCTCAAGGGATGGCACAGCTGGGTGTCTGAAGGTGGCACAGATGAGTGCCTGAAGGTGGCACAGATGAGTGCCTGGGGCTGCCACAGCTGGATGCTCCGGGAATGCCATGTCTGGGTGCCCAAGGATGGGGAATGCTGTGGCCAGTGTCCTGGGGAGGGTATATCTGAGGGATGGCACAGCCAGGTGTCCCGGGGATGACATGGTTAGGTGTCCCTGAGATGGCACAGCCAGGTGTCCCAGAGGTGGCATGGCCAGGTGCCTGGGGATGCCATGGTCAGGTGTCACTGAGATGGCATGGCTGGATGCCTGGGCATGGCACAGCTGGATACCCAGGGACAGCACAGCTCTGTGCCCAGAGCAGTGCCCGGTGCAGGGGGCAGCAGGGACACCCACCTGACGGCCACGGCATTCTCGCTGTAGATCTCYTTCACGGCCTCGATGTCGGCATCCAGCTGCGGGTGCCGGTACAGGTCGGCAGCGCAGGTCCCCTACGGCACAGCGCCGTGGCACTGTCACCCCCACGGCCCTCCYACAGCCCCAGGCCCGGGGTCGGGGTTGGGCCAAGGCCTCCCGAGCCCCCTGAGCCCCCCAGGGACCCAGCACCCACCTGGACGCCATAGAGGAACTCCTCGGACTCATTGTCCCCGTCAGAGTCATCGTCCGTCCAGTACTGGCCCTTGAGGTCCTGGGGGCAGAGGGGTGGGAAGGGGGTTGGGGGAGCTCATCAGGGAGGGAACTGGGGGCAGCAAACAGGGGGAGCTGGTTCTGGGGACACGGGATTGAGGGAAGGACTCGGGGAAGCAGTTTGGGGGGAGCAGTGGGACAGGGAGAATGATGTGGGATGGGGGGAGTGTTTGGGGGCAGCAGGGTGGGGATGCGGGGAATAATTTGGGGGAGCAGCGGGATGGAGGAGCAGGATGGGGGAACAGAATGGGGACAGCAGGATGGGAAAGTGAGATGGGGGACCAGGATAGGGGAGCAAGATGGAGACAGCAGGATGGGGGACACTGGGATGGGAGAGTAAGATGGGCACAGAGGGACGGAGGAGCAGTGTGGGGGAACAGGATGGGGCAGCAGGATCGGGAAGCAGGATGGGAAGAGCAGGAGGGAGGAGCAGGATGGAAACAGGGGAATGGACGAGAAGGATGGCAACAGAGGAA
>NW_026623604.1:459486-552422 GCF_030028575.1 Malurus melanocephalus
ACCCCCGGGATGGGGCAGCGCCACGGCGGCACACGGGGCTGGTGGGTTCCCGGTGTCCCCAACGCAGGGTCCCCCTGTCCCGGCTTGGGGTCACCGCAGTACCCGCACAGGGTGCCCCATGGGGTGGCCGGGCTGGGTCTCCCCTGCAGAGTCCCAATGTCCCCAGCACAGGATCCCCAGTGTCCCCAGCTCAGAGTGACCATTTCGTGTCCCCCATGGCTGTCACAGTGTCCCCAGCACAGGATCCCCAATGTCCCCAGCACAGGATCCCCAGTGTCCCCAGCACAGGGTGATCATTTCGTGTCCCCCATGGCTGTCACTGTGTCCCCACAGCGCAGCTCAGTGTCCCCAGTGTCCCCAGCACAGGGTGACCATTCTGGATCCCCCCCATGGCTGTCACAGTCACAGCCCAGTGTCCCCAGTGTCCCCAGTATCCCCAGCACAGGGTGCCCCTTGGGGTGGCCACGTTGGGTCTCCCTCACCATATCAGAAYGAGAGGACACAGTCTTAGGGGAAGTTTAATTTGGACATCAGGAAAACGTTCYTCCCTGACTGAGTGATTGGGTGCTGGTGGAGTCACCGTCCCCAGAGGTGTTTGAAAAAGGCTGRATGTGGCACTCAGGGCCATGGTTTAGTTGATAAGGTACTGTAAGGTCACTCAATGATCTCAAAGGTCTTTTCCAATCTAGTCCATTCTGTGATTCTGTCCCCATGTGCCAACAGAGTGTCCCCAGCACAGGGTCCACAGTGCTCCCAGCACAGGGTGACTATTTTTGACCCCCTCCACATCTGTCATGGTGTCCCCACACCCCAGCCCAGTGTCCCCAGCACCCCAGTAGAGGGTGACCATTTTTGGTCCCCTCCACAGACCACGGGGTTCCCCAAGTCTCCAGTACAGGATCCCTCCATGGTCCCAGCATACCAGGTCTCCCCAGACGGCTGTCACAATGTCCCTACAGTCCAGCACAGGGTCTCTGTGGCAGGTCCCTGCGTCAGTGGCATGTCCCACTGTCATGGGCAGAAGGTCCCCCTGGTTTTGGGACAGTGTCCCCAACATCTCCAGCATGGCATCCCCCAGTATTCCCCAGCCAAGGGTGTCCGTGGCATAGGGTGTCCGTGTTGGGTCCCCATACAGCTGGGACAGTGTCCCAAGTGTCCCCAGCACAGTGGTCCCCATGTCCCCAGCATCTCTGGCCTGGTCGCCCCTTGAGCCCAGTACAGTGTCCTCAGCGTCCCCAGCACCATGTCCCCAACATCTGCAGCCTGGTGTCCCCAGTATTACCAGCACTGTGTCCTCATGGCTGTGCCACAGAGCATCCACACTGGTCCCCAGTGCTCCACTGGAGGGTCTCAGGACCCCCCAAAGCACCCCAAAACCCCMAGAGCCGCTGCYGCCCTCCAGAGTGAGGGAGGCYTGAGACGCAAATCGGGGTTCAGTGTGAGTTGGGGGCCGCGGCCCCTTTAAGAGCGTGGCGCGGGGCCGCGGTCCCTTTAAGGCGGCGATCACTCTCCGTCCGCGCGCGCGGCGGATGCGCCGCCTCCTCATTGGCTGGCCGGGCGCGTGCTGTGACTCAGCACCTCCCCCTCGCGCTTTGTGAGTCCGCCCGTGAAAGTAGCTCCGGCGCCCCGCCCTYGTGGCGCCCGGCGGGGCGGGCGGCGGAGGGATCCGAGGGGGGCGGTGCTGCGACCGACCGGCATCACCTTGGCGGGGCGTGGGGGCGGCGCGCAGAGCGGCGGCGGCGCTTGGACAGGGAGGACCACACGTGGGTGTGACTGAATCAGCGRCAGGTAACGGCGGGCTGAGGGGCGATGAGCGGCGGGGCCGGCCGCGCTGGTGCYGCCGTTATTCCCGTGTTGCCGCCGTCGGTAGAGGGTCCCACCAGGCGGCGGCTGAGGGGATGGGGCGCGCGCCCTAMGGGACGGTTGAGGAGGGGGCGCGCGGGGRGCTCGCGGCGCCGAGCACGTGGCCRCCGGCGGCCCCGGCCCCTCGTCCGTTCGTCCCACCCCCCTCCACCTCCCCGAGCATCCCCCCGAGACACCGCACCGGGGATCGCCCGTTCCGAGCATCTCCCCGTGACCCAGCCCTAGGGAACGCCCGCTCCGAGCATCCCCTCGCGGCCCGCACCGGGAAACGGCCGCTCCGGGCACGGGGAGGCGGCGGGGGACCGGTTCGTGGTGCGCGGGCCCGGGTGAACGGAGCGGACGCGCACGGGCGGGGACCCCCGCCTGTGCCCCRCGGCCGCGCCGTTAAACGGAGCGAGGGCCCCGCTGCGGCTGCCGCCCGGGTCCCGCCGGCCGGGCTGTGCCGGAGGAGCTGCCGGGAGGCTGAGTCAGAGGCAGACGGAGCGAGGCGCTGGGCCGCCCGCCTCCCCCCCCGCCAGCGCCCGCACTCACGTAAAAGCCGGCGGTTCCCCRAAGGGCATCAGCTTAAATCAGCGTCCGGCTCACTGCACCCACCGCTGATGCTGCAGCCTCTTCCCGGCCCCCCCCCGGCAAGACAAGGCCCCTTCTGAATTAATCTCTTTCCGTAATTGTGYCTGCTTAAACACGTCCAATTGATCGGAACAGTCTCTTGAACAGTGAAAACCTTTACGATTTAAACCCCCTTTGCAAAGGCTACCAGGGCATGAATAGCGCTTTTGTCGGCAGACAATGGCAGCCTCCCGACTGTCTCCTCAGACTACTAAAAGTAGACTGCAATCTCTAAAAAACTGCTTTGTTATGATAAGGCAGTTAATCGATACGGTAAGGTATCGGTGAGGCCCAGGTTAACAAAAAAATCAGTGTTTTATGCGGGTTTTTGTAAAGTTAAAGTGTTAACTTTCCTGCTGCTGCACATCGTGACTTCCCTTGGCTCAAAGGTGCGATGACAAAGAGGTTTTTGGTTACTCAGACACCTCCAGGGACTTGTGCAACCAGCAGTGCTTAATTATTTAAAAAAAAAAAAAAAGTGAAAAGTATAATTTAATGCCCGACATCCCGTTTATAGAGCAGAATTCTCTAATGAAAAGGAGCTCGATGGGTTAATGAGCCGGGCCGGTGCCAGCGCGTTTCCAGCCCATCACCGGATTAAGCAGAAGGTTTTTGTGYGAGGCAGGAAGCGCTGCTGCGAGCCACGTGCTTGAATCGGGGACTTCTGCCTATGAAACCCTTCCGAAAAACTTCGCTTTCACTAGATAAAGGACTTGGGGAGTCTGCAGCAGCCTGCTTTTTTTTTTTTTTTTTAAATTATTTATTACCTACTCCTTTATCCATCCGAAGCTGTAAATATTATTAAAACCGTCATTTATTGCTGTTAGCTGGAGTGATCCATCGCCGGCCTTAATTCCCTTTCCACCCAACAAGCTGATAATTTAATTTGATGAGGACAAGACGTTTCCCAGGCCGGCTGGAGCACGTGCTGGTCCTTTATCTCCCTCCTGGCCGTTGTTCTCCCGGGGGAAGATGGAGCTGCAGCGAGTGGTGATGGATGGCACGTAGGGAATGGGGCTGCAGTACCGGGGCGCTGCCACTTGCTGCAATCTCCATCCTGGAGAGGGGATGCAGCACAGTGGTCCACACATCCGCCTCATTAAATTGAAAAAGAAAACTCCCCAAGCTTGCTTTTGTCGTGTAAAGCAGGTTTTTGCAGCTTGCCTGAAGGCAGCCAGGTGCTTTTTGCCAGGCTGAAAGGCTCCTTGTCCTCTGCAAGGTTAAGCCTGTAGGTGTGTCCTACAAATACCCTCGAGATAAGTCTTTCTCGTCACCAAACATCCCATGCTTGTCACCTCCTCTTTTTTTTTTTTTTGGTTAAGCCTTCCACGGAGGGCAGCTCGGCTAAGGCCAGGCTGAGCCAGCAGCACACAGGGAAATTGCCTGACCTTCCTACTTCCTATTGCCAAAAAGCTGGAGAGGCATCTCCGTTGTGGATCTCTCYTCCCGTGGATCCGCAGCTCGATGCCGGGCAGAGCATTGGCCAGCCGGGAGCGGGTGGTGACTCCTGGGTCTCATCCAGGCTTGCAGAAAAGAGGTGGAATTTTGGGGTGGCCATTTTGTCCTTACGTAACGGCGAGACACCACTGCTGGCACCGGCTGCCTGGCAGGAATGTGCCGTCCTCCCTCCCTGGGAGAGGGGATGCCAGGCCAGGGTAAAAGCCTGCTTCTCTGCACAGCTGCATTTCTCTGTTGTTGAGCCTTTAGCTTCTGGAATGAGCAAAGCTGATGTTTTCCTAGGCTTTTTTTTGGGAATCTGAAGGTTTGCCTGCTTTCATAACCCTGCCCTGAGCAYTAACTCAAACCATTTCTGCCTCTGGGCAGGGACACTGGGCATGAGCTGCCTTGTTCTGCAGCGTCCAGGAGGACGCTGTTAGTGAGGCYGACCAGTAAATCCCGAATCATCGCCCCCTGAGAGCCTCTGGCTGCAATTACAGCTCTGCTGGTGTGGCCTGGGGACAGCCCCTGTTGCATTTTCCACTTCCCTCTGTCACTGACAACGGCAAAGACTTGGCCCTGGGTGGGGATTGCTGCTCCCACTCTTTTCTCCATCCCCAAGGGGCACATCCGAAGAAATGGTGATTTTAGGCTTTCACTCAGCTGRCCCATGGGATGAGCTGGCTGGAATTAGTCACTTGGCTACAGTAAAACCAGTCCTGACCGCATACAGCCCAGCTTGGAATATTAAGGAGCTGGGGAGATACCAGACATGGTTGGGACACTCTGCCTGCAGCATGGGCAGGCCACGCAATAAACTTGGGGATTTAATCGTTTCTCCTTGAGGAAAGAATTCAGGTTCATTCAGTGCTGGAAACATTCAGGCTCTGTAGGATATTACCCACTCCCTCTTCCTTGCTCTGCCCACACTGAGTGCTCCGTGTTTTTTGGTGTCCTTGAAGTCCTTGCTCTTCTGTTTGATTTYAAAAAAAAAGCGGAGTAGTGGGAAATGCCAGACATTCCTGTTATAAATATGAGACTGGTCATTCCAGTTGAATTCAATCGATGCCTTGTGAATGCACGGTGCTSGGAGGCAGGAGGAGTATTGGAAAGTGACTCTAGGCGGTTATGGGCACGGTGCTGTGGAGAGATGGGTGTTTGGGGTACTTTCTGGCTCCTTCGTTTCTGCTCTCGCTCCTGGACAAGGTCATGGTGTCTCCGGTTAATTTTTCTGAGCCCTCTGAACTTCTGAAAGTCTTGTGAAGGGGAGTCTGGCTGGGAAGTGAACTTTTCCTTCCTCTTCATAAAGACCTCGCGGGTGTTAAAATTATATTTGTAAATTACTTGAGTGGGTGGGGGATTTCCATGAGGCAGGGAGAATTCACCTGATTATTTTTTCTAAGCTTCCGAGTCTGCTCTGGATGCAGTTTCTGTGTCGCGATACCGTTGTTCCATATTCCTCTTGTTCCTAGAAGCTGTGCAAACCTGCTTCCCCGTGTGTGTGGAGGTGATTTCCCAGCAAAGGCTTGTTTTTTTTGGCGTCTTAGGGAAGCTGACACTGCTCTGCAGGTGTCAGAGGGTGCAGCAGCAAGTGTCACAGGGCTGAAACACAGTGTTTCAGGACTGACCAGAGGGTTTTCCTATAATAATAAGACTTCGTTGGGCTTTTTATGTGGGCAGATTTTCTTGTAGTGTCTCCGGTGAATCAGCAGCTTCTGGCAGGGCTGAGGGAAGAGAGTCTTTGCCAGGTCAAATTAATGGTTTTCGCTGGCCTGGCTGCTCTGTGGCGCATGGCAGCGCGGCGAGGGTGAGTCAGGGCTGCCTGCGCGAGGATCTGCACGTACGTGAGGAAGGGCTGCGGAGCAGGGGAGGAGCATCGGGGCCAGCGGGGCCGCTGCGGCACCGGGATGGCATCGGGCAGGCTGGCAGGGCACGGCCTGCCCTTCGCTGTGCTCAGTCCTGCCAGCTCTGGCTGAGCTTTTGGGTTTATCGGTGCCTGTGTCAAAGGTGGATGGGCTGAACTGACCGGTGTGTGCCCCTCACATCATTTTGTGGTTTACTGGGGGCTTTGTCTGCCTGGGGTAGGCAGAACTAAAGCCCAGTACTATCCCTGCTCTGTCCCAGCCTTTAGCTGAGCTCCAGCCCACATTTCTAGAAGCACATCTTTGAATGAAAGCAGCTCATGCCTGCTCTGGATGTACCCTATGTACCCAGGACRTGAAGTTTGAAGTCAGACCAATCTTTAAAGGCAAAACGAATRATCTGCACATGCCAGTAGCCACCACCTTGCATCACTTTTACTGGAGGCTTTTGGAATGCTGGGATTCCAGCCTGGGCAGGTCCAAGAGACAAAGAGCTTTTAACTGCYACTGCTACTTGAGAACAAAATTATTTCAATTAGAAATGCGTGGGGCAACGGCACTGCTGGGAAATGAGTGTCCTCCCATTGCGGGGGACTGTTAAGCTTCAGCTCAGCTTCCTCTTGGGATTACAGGCTGTTCCTGCTGTTTTGGGGACTCTGTAGTCCAGAGGAGGCAGACAGCCTGAGTTCAGRGAGGTTTTTCAATCCAAACATTTAAAAGTACAACTAGTTTTAAAGCTTGTGAGAGATTTCGGYTGCTGTGGGTGAAGGGGAGTGCAGGGGACTGGAGACCTGCAGCATCTTCAGTTGAAGAGGGACTTTAAGTGAATTAAATCTTCATTCTTTTACGTGTTCTCTGCCAAGGTGTTGTGTTTAATCAACTCAAGTCTGCTTCTTGTCCAGGCTTAARGGATGGGGTTTAGGCTTAGTTGGACTTTACTGTGATTAGGTGCTCCTGGGCAGAAGGTTGCCCGTGTCCGGACGTGCCGCAGTCACGCCAGTGCTGAGCTGCCCCAGTCCCAGGTGGGATGGGAAGTGCAGTCGAGGCCTGCAGTAGGAGAAATGAGTGGAGAGCTGGGAGGGAGGAGGCAGAGCCTCTGCCTGTGCACTCAAGTGCTTGAATTTTGTTGCGTTGTGTAGCTCCAAGGGAAGACTGGCAATGAAGAGAAGCTATGAAGGGAACATCTGCATAGAAGGCAGGTGAGCTTTGGGTGGTCCATGTGGGGGATGACATGGAAATAGAAATGTGTCTTGCCTGTTCAGACTCTCAAGTAGGAACATAAAGATAGTTTGACCYAGTAGCAGCTTTCTTGTTGCGTCCATATTCATCACGTGGGTGTGTTACTGTCTCTGCTTGCTGGGCAATTTGGGGTGGGTGATTGCCAAACCTGGCACTGCTTTCTTCCCTTGCAGACACAGAAATCGAGTGACCATGTCGAAGCACCAAGATGCAGGGACCGCTTTCATTCAGACCCAGCAGCTGCACGCTGCCATGGCAGACACCTTCCTGGAGCACATGTGCCGCCTGGACATCGACTCGGAGCCAACCATTGCCAGAAACACCGGCATCATCTGCACCATCGGTAGGACATTCCTAGATAGGAGGGAATTGCAACTGCGAGCCCACACCTCAGTGAAACCTGGTTAGGGAAATTGTGAGAGGGATCTGGCTTTCATCCCTTGCCAGGGCTGAACTTGTGTGGTGAAGGAGCTTGACTTTCCCGTGTTTGCCTAACCTGTGTTCCTGCTGGGAGTGAATCCAGTATCCAGGGAAATGGGAATTGCTTGGATTCTGCTGCACTCCGTGGGCAAGTTAAAACAATATTTGCTGCTGCAGCTCTGAGCAATGCTGCATCCATTTACCTTTTCTCTTCCACATGAAACAGCCTGGTCTGTGTGGGTTACCTCATTATTTTTCCAAAGTTAATGTTCAAACTGTTTCTTCCTCCTAGGCCCGGCCTCCCGCTCTGTGGACAAGCTGAAGGAAATGATTAAATCTGGAATGAACGTCGCCCGCCTCAACTTCTCTCACGGCACCCATGAGGTAAGGGTGGGGTCTGAGCTGCTGCGGCACCTGTATGCCTGCTGATCCTGTCCCTTATGGAAAAGGGAAATCCAGCTTCATCCAGACCAGCCTTGGTGTGACAAGGTGAAATAGCTGCTTTTGGGGAAAGCACACTAGTTGTACGTACCGGGCCTGCGTCATTGCTGATAACATTGAAGCATTTTCTGAGCTSTTTTAAAAGCAATTAAATTCCACACCCTGTCCTGTAGCGGGGAGCCAGGTAACTGGTATTTGACACTGTGTGCCAACTGCTTGCCATGAAATCCTTCAGTCCTTCCTCACATCCTGCTGTTCCCAGAGCTGCTGCTTCCTAGTGAGCGGCAAAGCCGAGACCTGTCCATGTTCTACACCTCTGCAGGAGGTCACACTATCAGTTCATCTCACTTCTTMCTCCATTGCTGGGGGTTTCACAAGCAGGCAATCAGTGAATAACCCTGACCAAAAGGSGCCTGTTACTAGTGATTTGATGTAGTTACTGTGCCCAGTGGGAAGAAGGGGCTCCTGGGTTTTTCTGGCTAACCAGCTGCTCCGGGTGTGTTCCTGGCACTCTGGAAAGTCCCACCATGGAGCTTGGGACGTGCTATGGTGAGCTTAGAAGGGTAAGGTCAGAAGAAATCAACACTGCATGACAGTCAAGCCCCTATGCTATAAATAGCTGAGATCCCAGTGATACTGGAGGGAGCTGAGGATCCCATTCCAGGTTGCCTGGAATGCCACCGGAGCCTTTCTGCTGAGTTTTTTTTTTTTTTTTTTTTGACCCTGGCTGCTTTCCAGCTTTCAAAATGTCACCCAGTAGCAGCTGTAGGTGGCTTTACTTAGTGACCCATGAGCCTCCTGGTTTGTAACAGCTTGGCCTCTCACCCTCGTGGCCTTTAATGGGCACAGGGCACTGTCAGGATCAAAAGGGCTGATGCTTAACTGTGGGCAACCATTGGACCTTGACTAACCACCCTGGGATAGTGTCAGTGCATGCCCTGCAAYTGGGAAATCAGCCTAGAGAAGGCATAGTTTGGAGTAACTCTGCCTCCTGGGAGTCAAATCCTGTGGCTGTTGGGCTGAGTGACAGTCAGGGAGTTGGTGGTCAGGCTGAAACTGGGAGTTCTCACACCGTTATTGCCCAGTTGCTGTGGTCTGTGAGCTTGTGGGCTGAGGTTGAGGGAAGGGAGTGTGGCTTTGTGCTTTGGGTGAGGTCTAATTGCACATTTCACACAGAAGGACGAGTTTGGGTTAGTGTGGTCTCTGGTCTGGCTGTTGCCTGCAGAGTGTGACAGTCAGCCATAGCCAGTCCTARGTTTGTGTCCCCTCCTGGCTCCTCCTGAACACTGCAGTTCCCAGTGAAGCCCTAAAGAGCTTCCATCGTCACAAGTACTTCAGTTCTTATGTCCAACCCAAAGCAATTAATGGGGCTTCAGCTTTAGCAGAGGTGCTTTGGCACCTGCCTTGCCACCCTTTTACATAAAATAAAAATGGCTTTTACCTCTAGTTCTGCCTGCATTCCTGTTCTGCATACTTAGCTCTTCAGGAAGTGGCCTCCCTAGGAGCCAGTTAATCCTCARTATCAATCTAAAATGGAAAAATCCCAGATGATTTGGATCAGATAAATACAATAGCACAGTTGGGGCATGTTTTCTCTGCTGCATCCACCCCAGCTGCGGAGCCTGGAAGGGTCGGGGCCATCTCAGCCCGGACTTGCACACTCAGTCAATAAACTGACTCATTTTCCTGCTGTAAAGAGTTATCAGCTGTTGGCTATCACTGGCCAAGGGCACACATGTGAACTTTGGCATGGCTTTTTCCAGCCTCACCTTCCTGGTGCTGGCTTGACAACCCACCCATGTCGGTGTGCAGGGCTCGTGCTGGGGTGCGTGAGTGGCACGGGGGAGCCAGGTGTTCCAGGTGAGTCAGGTCAAACTCCATCAGTCCATATAGCACAGAGGGAAAAGGGTATTTCTTATCTCCTGAGGTCTGTCAAGTGTTGCACAACTTTTACTAGTTGTAAGTAGTTAGGGTTATCTCTTAATGTTGTTTAAATAAGTAAAGTAAACTGATCTGGCCATCTGTAGCACATTTGAGGGAGYTGGGATGGATTTTCCCACAAAACTATCTTGAAACTGGCAGCATTTAGCAAAATGCTCTCGCAAACAAGGTTTGGAAGCCAGGCACGTGGTGCTRGAGTATTGAACTCCTGTCTGTGATTGCTTTGGCTCTGGAAATAAATGGTAAATATTTACATGGATAACCTTGTTTTAGCAAATCCTTTATCTATGGGAATTTAAACCAAAGAGTGAGAAGCCTGTCCACCTGCAGGACTGATAGTAGGGTCAGGCTGGAAGTATATGTGGGAGCTGGCGGTGTGGAGAGGCATCTTCCCTTCTGTGCTCTGACGGGAGGAGGAGCGCAGCCATGTGTGGCACTGTGACATTCTTCTACCATTGGGTATCTTTCCACATGCACAATTACCCAGCTCTTGGTGCTGTGACTATTCTGCTGTGTTGAATAGGCAGGTGTTCAGGAAAGCTTTTGGAAAAGTTAYTCCTAAAAGCCTGTTGGTTGGTGAGCCACTTTCAGTTGTCAGATGTGTGTATTCCTCATGGAAAATCACTTCAGCCAGACCTCTGGGTTGTCTCCTTGAGTTGTCCTTTTGGAATTGGAGCTGAGGGCTCTGAGGGCACAGCCAGATAACTTCCAGACTCCACTTTTGTGGCAGGAAGGCTTTTATATCCTTGCAYTCTGCTTTTCTGGAAGCTTTGTCTGGGTTAAGTTTTGAAGGTAGAACTGAAACAGAGCAGAGCTGTTGACTTGGGCAGCCTCTGGGGTACACAGGGATGGTTTCTGTAAGCAGCAGAATAGAACCAGCTTTAACACTTCCATCCTTTTCCTTTCCTTGCCAGTATCATGAGGGCACAATCAAGAATGTGCGAGAAGCCACAGAGAGCTTTGCCTCTGATCCCATCACYTACAGACCTGTGGCTATTGCACTGGACACCAAGGGACCTGAAATCCGAACTGGACTCATTAAGGGAGTAAGTTCCTCTTTTTTTATCCCACTTTTTTCTCTACMTAGACTTGATACCGTGTTAAGCCCRCRGCCTTTTCCAAACAAAAAATGTCCTAAGAAAAGAGGCAACAAACCACCTCTCAGAGGATTGGATGAACTGCTGTGGTCAGGAGGTGCTGATGTGTTGGTTTTTTCTGGTTTTATTGTCACACAGAGTGGCACAGCAGAAGTGGAGCTGAAGAAGGGCGCAGCACTCAAAGTGACYCTGGACGATGCCTTCATGGAGAACTGCGATGAGAACACACTCTGGGTGGACTACAAGAATCTCATCAAGGTTGTAGAYGTTGGCAGCAAAATCTACGTGGATGATGGTCTGATTTCCTTGCTGGTTAAGGAGAAAGGTAGGTAGCAGCCATTCCAGATCTGCCTGTTTGTTTTTTCCGTAGGATGTATTTGTGCTTTCTCTTCAGGAACTGTTTCTTGGCTTGCAGTTGTGTGTTAAAAAAAGAAGAACGTAGTTCTTGATGCTGCACTGAGACTCTGAGCTAAAGTTCTCTACCTTAAGTGTAGGAACTCTACAAAAACTAAATTCAGCTGGGTTTCCCTGGGCTGACATCTAAATCCCGTCTTCAGAGGGGAACATGTGGTTGGGCCATACCACTGTTCATGATCAGCCTGGCTAATTCATGCTCTTGATGTAGGATTTAAGTACTTTTTCAGCACAGACCCTGAATTTTGTAGTTAGACACAGAATTAGCTTTAACTGGTAATGTAGAGTCAAGGTTACTTCCATGATACTCCCTTTATAGTGCTGCCTAAACTGCTCTAGCCTCAAGCCTCTAATCCATGAGCACGTAGGGAGTCGARGTGAGGATTTTGTGGTGCTCAGTTTGGTGTTGCAGGGCTCTGTGTGCAGAACTGCAACTTAGCTTTTCTTGGGGGAGGCAGTCCCAACCTTGTGCAGGGAACAGCCGCTATCTTATCCAGGAACAGCACAGAAGTTGTTTTGGCCCAATCCGTTGTGTTCCCACAGCTAAACTGCAAACCCGTGTGGGACAGAACTGCTCAGAAGAGATGGGATGTGCCTTTTATCGCATGTGCCGATAARGGGCAGTTCCCAGGCAGGGTGGTGGTGTGGGAGCTGTCCAGTAAACACTGACCGTGGGAATGCTGCTTTCAGGGAAGGACTTTGTCATGACGGAGATTGAGAATGGYGGCATGCTCGGCAGCAAGAAGGGTGTGAACCTGCCCGGCGCCGCTGTCGACCTGCCCGCCGTCTCCGAAAAGGACATTCAGGACCTCAAATTCGGCGTGGAGCAGAACGTGGATATGGTGTTTGCTTCCTTCATCCGCAAGGCTGCCGATGTCCACGCCGTCAGAAAGGTGCTGGGGGAAAAGGGAAAGAACATCAAGATCATCAGCAAGATCGAGAACCACGAGGGTGTGCGCAGGTGAGCTTTGGGTTTGTTGCGCTGAAATAAAGCAGCTCACACTCTTTTCTGTAGCTTCAGACAGCTCTGTGTAGCATTGAATATGGGCTGTGCCTTGCTGTTGGGTTTCTTCTCCTGCCTTGGCATTGCAGGAACCCAGCCAGCCCATGGAAAGCCTGTGTGCTCSTTTCAGAGGAGGACAGATGGATGGGAAGGTGCTTTGAAGAGCAGATGGRGTAACACAGCTCTTCTGTTGCTGTCAGGTTTGATGAGATCATGGAGGCCAGCGATGGCATCATGGTGGCCCGTGGTGACCTGGGAATTGAGATCCCGGCTGAAAAAGTCTTCCTTGCCCAGAAGATGATGATTGGGCGCTGCAACAGGGCTGGCAAACCCATCATCTGTGCCACTCAGGTACTGGAAACATGCCRTTGGCTCCTCTCTGTCTGGCTGGGAGGGAATGTTGAGGCAACCATGGCTTGATGGTGTTAGTTAAAGATGCAAAAAGCTTTTGCTCGTAGCTGAAAAGATCATATTGAGGCATTTCTGTGTTTGGGATCTTTACCAATTAGGTTACTGAACCTCTTGCCAAAGTTTTTACACCTCAAAACATCACATAGTAATGAGCCTTGGGGGTTGATCTTGCAGATTCATGGGGAAAATGGCACGTGCTTTTCCTTRGCATCTTGTGGCAGCACATCTGTGCCTGACAGGGATGGTTTGCTGGGTCCCCGAGTATCTTAGAAAATGCACCCACTCTGCAGCATCAGAAAGGACTCAGTAAAGGATTCATCTCCTGGTTTTGGGAGTAGTAGGGATCATGTGCACAGCCCCCAGGCACTGGGAAGACTGGTTTCCTGGCTGTCCTTGCTCTGCACACAGGCTGTGGAAGTGAAAACTGTCTTGGACAGTAGTCATTCAACAAGATTCTGGCTTTACAGTGCCAAATGCTTCTTCTTCCTGTATTGCTACAGAAACTCAGTTGGGATACAGCCTCAGGCAGTGTCCCATGGGGGAAGCAGGAAGTGTTTTGTTACAAGAGTTGAGCTCCAGCTGGGGTGAAGCTGAGCACCTGAGGAAGACAGGAGAACTGACCAGACTTGGGGATGTGRAAGAGGATTAGGAAGAGCTAACCTCATGGAAAGCTGTCCTGTTTTCCACTCTTCAGTGGGAATGCTTAGGAAGCTAGTGGAGTTAACTGTTCTGAGTTTAGTACCCTGTACACGTTGTCTAAAGCATTTGAAATCTTGTATTGCATTAAGGTGACTTCATTAGTGCAGACCTTGCGCTTTATGGTTTCTAGATTATAAAATCCCCAAATTTGAGAACGTATGACTGCATTTGAGCTTTCCATAAATATGTCTAATGCCAGACTCTGCTCTAAGGAGCTCTGAGTTCCTTGGATCAAGCGTTTTGCTGAGAAGCTGAATTGGAAAGTTGGGAGAATTGTGTCTGGGATGTTGTGTGGCTTAAATCTCCCTGRAAAAGGAGTAAATGTGAAATGAGTGTAAAACGGAATTAGTTGTTCTCCTCACTGGTGGAAGCTTTAAATCAGGACTGGTTTAGGGACCAGGTTCCCTCTCTGTTCCACACCCATGGAGAATGCCTGGACCCTCAGGCTGCATCCCACTTTCTGTCCAAGCCATAAAGGAGTATTGCAGTGCAGCTGCTTGCCCTGGCAGTGCGTTGATCSCTGTGGGTTTGTTGTCTCCCAGATGCTGGAAAGCATGATCAAGAAGCCTCGCCCAACGCGTGCCGAGGGCAGCGACGTCGCCAACGCGGTCCTGGACGGAGCAGACTGCATCATGCTCTCCGGGGAAACAGCCAAGGGGGACTATCCCCTGGAGGCTGTGCGCATGCAGCACGCTGTGAGTACTGCCCTGCCCTGCTGGGGACAGGGACAGCACCTTGCCATCGGCCACCTGAGCTGGCCACTCAAAGACCTGAACGTGCCCAGTCCAAGCTGGCAGCACCCGGCTGTCCAAAATAGCCATTTCTTCACTAACGCTCCGCTGTGGGTGTTTTTTTTTGACCAAACATGGTCCTGAAGGCCTGGCACCTCGCTTTGTGTGCTAGAAAGGTGGCAGGCAGAGCTAAGAGCTGCTTGGTGTTGCTCTGAGATACAAAATTTCCTATTTCTTTTTGTTTGGGCCATGGTACAGGGATTTTTGCCATTGCCTTGATAGAAATTTCATCCAATATCCTATTGCAGTGGCATATTGARTGCCTTAAACTTCTGCAAGGTCAAGGAACTGCTTAAGCAGTTTATCTATAGTAAGGTTTTGGCTGAGTCCTGCGTGGGAGGGTGTGGGGAGGCTCCTGGGGGTGATTTACAGCACTGTTGCATTAAGCACCTGGTGTGTGCTGGGGTTTGGGGGGTTTGTTGCATGAGTACTGACAGCACCATGTTTTTACATGCCTGAACTGCCAGAAACCTCTGCTCTGCTTCAAGTTTGTGTTTCAGCTGATAAAAGCCTGATGTCAAGTACCTATGAGCGTTGCTGCTCCCCTGTTCCCAGTGCTGTGAATCACAGCAGTGATAACTCACCAGTTCTAACTCTCGCCAGTTTTATTTGTGATTCAGGTTCTAGAGAATACTCAACGCAGCCAGTGTTGGTTTGCAGTGTGTTACCTAAACCTCTTTTACCTCAGTATGGAGTGGTGTTTTTTGCACGAGGCAAATGCAAAATACAACTTAAAATCACGGGCAGTGATGCTCCTTTACAGGCCAAACACTAACAGTGCATCTTAAAGCTTCTCTCTCCTTTTCCAACCCCTAAATCACAAGGATTGACTTCCTACCAAGACTTGGGAACTTGCTGCAGCAAACCTTACACCTGGGTTTCCATCCTGTCAGTAATTCTTCGGCCTGGACAGGTCGTACCTGTAGCCTGAGTTAAAGATCTGTTGCATGTGCTTCCCTCTTCCTGCACACCTGGGCATGGTGGTGTGGTGCTCATTTCACCAGGCCCCTGGGGAAACACTGAAGGCTTTTAACAACCAGTGCAGAAACTAAAATACAGATTGACTAAACGTAAGGTGTTCCAGGCAGCAAGKTGCCAACTCTTAGGGTAGGAGCACATCCAGTACAGTGAGGGTCTCTCCTCTGAGCTGATTCACTTCGTATTAGTCAAGCCCAGGAACACTGCCCTGAGTAACCACGGTCTGGAGATCTGCAGCATGGCTGGAGCAGATTAATGTTTCTATCTGAAATGGGCAGTAGCAAACTTCCAAATACTCGGCAGGCTGATTCCTGCATGTGGGAGCGAGCTTCCTGCCCATTCCACTGTAGGATCCACACTTCAGAGCCCAGCCTGGCTGCTTGATGGGACCAAGGTTTAAACAGCCTCTCCATTTTCCTTCCCCCCACCTCCCCAGTATCTCCACCCCTGCACCAACCAGAAACCCTCTATAGCCATTCCTGTCTGAGCAGATCCAGCTATAGGGGAGGTTTAGGATTGCTGTGCCCCTCTGCAGCCGCTGTCAAAGCAGACACCTGGGGAGGTGTAACACGTTCYGTTACACCTGGGGAGTGCAGACTCCCCTGTAGTCGGGTTTGTGCTCTTGTGTTACATGAGGTTGCTGCCTTCATACTGGGAGCTGAAAATAAACTGCCTGGCTTCCAGCTCCTGCATTTGGAATAAGTGTTGTGATGCAAATACTCCCATTTTAGCTAAATCCAGCAGTAACAAAATGCTTTAGGACAAGTTGGCACTGGCCTGCTGTTCCGGCCTGCTGCCTGTGTCCTGTTATTTTTAGACATAAGATACTTAACTACTTTGGCTTAAACTGATAACTGTGGAAGGGATAATTCCCAGCATCACATAAAATAATTCATTAACACTAGAGAAGCAAAATTCTGATTTTTCTAACTCCAGAGCTTTCACCATAATGGCACATCAGTCTCTAATTAAACATGAACTTGTCATGCTTTGTGTAGCAGCTGCTCACGTTTTGGAGTTAACTGGATAAAGTTGTCCTTAAAAAGATCCTTTGCATGCTTTTCTGGTCTCTGCAAGCCTTCTTTATTGGGTTGTCAGGCCTTCCAAGATGATTAAATGTGATGATTCCCAGGATTCTGGGATGAACAGGTTGCTGAACCTGTTGCCAATGCTCAGCCAGAACACAAAGCCCTTAGTTGTGCCTCTGCCTCTCTCAGCTATTCATGTCTGGCATTGTACAAACAGCTCAAAATCTGCACTGTGACAACCCTGTAAGGAAGATTTGTTCCTGTTTTATTTCCTGTTACCAAAGTGAAATTGGTATCCCACTTGGATGTGAAGCTTTATTGACTCTCAAGTTAAGCTAAATCTTTATTGGTTCTCAAATGGAATCTTTATTTGCTCTCAAAGTAAACCAAATCTTCATCGACTCTTAAGTTAAACCAAGTCTTCATTGATCCTGAAGCTAAACTAAATCTGACAAGGCTGAGAGAATAGTCTCCCACCTTCAGGGGTGACATTCTTCCTTGCATGTTGGCTCCATGAGCAGTGTTCCAGCAGTACTTTGTGGTGTTGGGAGCCTAGCAAAGGAAGCCAGAGGAATTCCCTCTTGAGGAACTGCAAGCAGGACCATGGGCAGGCAGGTAGGTGGCACAAGAGTCTCTCACAGAGTTCATAAGCAGCTATGACAAGGCACAGTCTGGCTCTGAGCTGGTTTATTCTGGTCCTAGAAAAGTGGTTTGTGTTTGCCTGCTCTGCTGGAACCCCCAAATACAATAAAATTGCCACCTTTGGAATGCCTGCTCAGTGACTGGGGCCTGCCACTTCCATGGTATGGTGAATGTTAGTCCGGGTTGCATTTAGCAAAGTCCAAACCTGAGAGCCAAAAAGCTTCACAGTTTCATCTTAAAACCCTCTTGCATGCATTACTATGACAATTAAGCAAATTAACGTGATCTCATGTTCCTGTGGTATATCTTTCCTTCTTTTCTTTCCTCTGTTCTCCTCCATCCCTCCCACTCGGGCCTGCAGATCGCCCGCGAGGCTGAGGCTGCAATGTTTCATCGTCCGCTGTTCGAAGAAATTTTACGCCTCAATGTTAACAACAGCGAGCCTGCCGAGGCCATGGCGGCGGGCGCGGTGGAGGCCTCTTTTAAGTGCTTAGCTGCAGCCCTGCTAGTCCTGACTGAGTCCGGCAGGTAGGGCTTAGACACGGGGCTTGGGCCAGCCCTTTCTGTGGCAAAAACACGCTCCACCCTAACACTGCAGGCTTTGGCCAGCGGCTCGCTGCCCGCGCCGGCCTTGCATAACCGCTGCCATGTGAGCTGAGTCTGTGCCAGGGAGGGACCCTGGCAGGCAGGAGCAGAGCGAGAGTGCCTGGCAGTTGGCATGAGTGTCACCCGAGTGTGGGCTTGGCAGGGCGAGGTGCCACCATTGCGAAAAGAACCCTTGGGAATCAAGTGGTTCCTGTGCAGGGATGTGCCATTGGGGTGAGCTCGGTCTGGGCTCGCCGATTGGTGATGGTGTCAAGTTGTGGCACCTGGCTCTGGAGCACCTTGCCCTGCCCYGTGCCCGAGTGCCTGCCGTGAGTGTTGTCTCGAACGCGTGTTGCTCTCACAGATTGCTCGGGAGGCCGAAGCCGCCATCTTTCACAGGCAGTTGTTTGAGGAACTGCGCCGTCTGACCCCCCTCAACTGCGACCCCACCGAGGCCGCTGCAGTTGGCGCTGTGGAAGCGTCCTTCAAGTGCTGCAGCGGGGCCATTATTGTCCTCACCAAGTCTGGAAGGTAGGACGGGACACGTGTCCCCAGGTCAAGCCCGCTGCGTGACAGGGTGGGGGAAGGAGACTCCCAAAAACGTGGCGTTGAGAGACCGGTGGAGTCAGGTCCTGGCAGTGCCTGCAGTGCTGGTTCCTCAGGAGATGGACACACATCCCTACACTCGAGTCCTCGGCCTGCCTCTGCCAGCGTGGCACCAGCTCTGAGCCCGGCCTCCCCTCGCTGCTGCGAGTGGCAGCGGCGCCAGCTGGAAGAGCCAAGGGAAAATCRGTGTTGCAGCTTCAATTCAAACTTCTTGGCAAGAAATCATCGATGTAACAGTGAGGCAGAAGTTCAGTGGATGCAGAATTTTTTTTTTTTTGTTAAATCGAGGCTTTGGCCTTTTGTAGCAGCATCCAAATTCTCGGTCCCTCGCTGGACTTTGCGGTCATCAGCCCCGCTTGCCTGAGCCCAAGGGCGAAGAGGCATTGTGCAGCCTGGGATTGGTAGGCAGGAAAATAGAAGATGTTGGAAGGATTCCTTGTGCCTGTCTGCAGGTAATCTCTGCACAGGCAGGCATCTGGCAGGCACCAGGTGAGCTCCATGGCTGCAGGTGAGCTGTAGTTTGGGATTTCTGTCCAGCAGTAGTGACAGCTGCCAGGCAGAGACTTGTTCTTCCAGTTGTGGAAAGGGAGCTGGAGTCTCATGGATCAGCTTTTCCATCTAGAGGAACTGGGCTGCCTGCTCCCAAAGCATGGCCAACCATAAGTCTCAGACTACTTTCTGGAAGGAGATCAGGATTTCTCACACTGGATTCACACCCAAATAGTAGTGCAGCAGTAGAGATGTGGTTGTGTGTGCTGGGCACCACGTACCTGAAGATCTGAACCATCAGTGAAACCTTCACCAAAATGTACAGCTTAAATGTGAGCAGCCACTTTCTGCAGAGATGAGGAGGGAATTACAAGCACCGAGTTCTGGATACCCTTGTGCTTCTAATGTTTCTTTGTCAAATGTTCTAACCTTACACTTGACCTTCTTAAASAGATTTGAACTCTGATATTTGAATATTTTTAGCTGTGGATTCGGTTAACTCTTATGAGTACCTGGATGTCCCGGGAGGTGGCTCGGACAGTGTGGGAAGGATTGTCTGAGAGCTGGCACGTGTGGTTGGGTGCTTGGAGCAGTCTGCTGGCTCCTGCTTTAAGCAGCAAATGTTGCATCTGACTGTTGCTAAGCTTGGCTCCACTAAACAAGGCTGCAAAAGCAAGTGGAGACGGGCATGTCCATCAGAAAGGTGGAGCTGCACTGCCACAGCCTCACAGTTGTAATCTGTCTGTTTGCAGATGCTCTCCCTCAGCAGTGCCCAGGGAAGGGGAAACTGTAGTCCAGTCCCCACCCAGGCTGTGCTGTTGCTATTTTAAGGCATTTTAAAGCATTTTAAGGACTCCTTGCCCAACTTGCCAGTGTAAATTTTGGCCAGTGTTGCACTTGCTTCCCGTTGGGTGCAGGAGCAGAGCTGTGTGTGGAGGAACTGGCCTGTTTGCTGGCTGGGAGGTGGCTGGGAGGCAGATGGCTTCCTCCTTGGCACGTTTTGGGCAGCGCTGCTGGCGCCAGCTCTTTGCACCCCGTAAACCGGGAGCTCCTCAAAATGGGGAACTTTCAGGGAGCCCCGCTGAGATGCCAAGGCCTGCTTGTGGAGGCTGGAATAAATGGCACCTCGCCACCTTAACATAGCAACAGAGACAAGTAAAGACTTGTTCGGGGACCAAAACACCCTGATGGCACTTGCTAAACTGGGCGGCAAGGAGATTGTCACCACCAGTGGGGACAGCCAGTGGTGGTCTGCCCAGTTGCCTAACTGGGACTCCAGCAGAGCATCGAGCTGGTTGGTGAGTGGCTCTCGTGGAGACTCAGGGATTCACATCCCTGCAGAGGTTTTGGGGAGCCCTGGTGGGTGACAGTCAGACTCAGACGTTGCCAGGTGTCCTCTCTGGAGGCTGTGCCAGGCGTGCAGAGCCCCACGCTGGCTGCTCTCCCCGCAGGTCGGCACACCTGGTGTCACGGTACCGCCCGCGCGCYCCCATCATCGCCATCACCCGCAACGAGCAGACGGCGCGCCAGGCCCACCTGTACCGCGGCATCTTCCCCGTGCTCTGCAAAGACCCCGCCCAGGACGCCTGGGCCGAGGATGTGGACCTGCGYGTCAACCTGGGCATGAATGTCGGTGAGTGGCCCCGCTCCCCCTCCCTGGGACGTGGCTGTGCTCGTGGCCCCGAGCGCCTGTGTGGTGCTTTGGGGTCACTGACGGGGACCAGTGATGGGAAGAGAGGAACTGGCTGCCGCTGTGGTAAYGATCCGGACGGGAAATGGGTGCTGGTTGCATGAGCACAGCCACGTCCGGTTGGGAAATGGGCKGGTGGGTTGGGCACTGCTGCCTTGAGAGAGGTTCCAGGTTCGGTTTAAGGTGGTTAGTGATGGAACTGTGACACTCACTGCTCCTGAGGGACAAGGGGAGCCTGGAGTGGGGTTCACTGTCCGGCAGCACCTCCAAATCCTATGCTGTGGAATTCCAAGCTGTGTTCAGACAGGCAAAGGGTCTCGGATGGGTGGGCAGCAGGAAGGTGGAGCTTTAATACCCTCCTGGAGCCCTGACTACCATGGCACAGGCAGTCCTGGTGTCTTGGGGAGCTGGTGATGAGCGCTGTTCCCCATGGCAAGGGGGACAGGGTGGGACTGGGCTCTGACACCTCTCTCTTCTCTCACAGGCAAAGCTCGTGGGTTCTTCAAGAGCGGCGACCTGGTGATCGTGCTGACAGGCTGGCGCCCTGGCTCTGGCTACACCAACACCATGCGTGTGGTGCCCGTGCCCTGAGTGCCCACTCCGCCTTCCTTCCCCTGCCCTCCTCCCCTTCCACCACCCCCCTCCCTTCCCACTGCCCCCTCTCCCCTTGCATTAGACCAGCCATCGCTTGCGCTGTTCTCCTTGTCCCTAGAGTGGATGTAGGTTGCTAAACACCACCCAGTGCAGCAGCAGCAGGGGCAAGAGACCTTAAATCACTAAAAAAAATATACTTGAAGTGTTTAGTTTTTTAAAAAACCTCTCCCTGTAGTTAAAAGTCATGCCTTGATGTGTGTTGGAGTCGGCGTTGGAGGTTCCTGCGTGCTGCTGGAACTCCTYTTTCCTGGTGACTGTCCTCAGGGTGTGAAATGTCCCTTTTCCCGGCCCTGGTGTGGGGCCTTGGGAAAGGGCAGAGGCGATGTGTGGTCAACGGTTCCGCTGGACCCCTCCTCGCTCGAGGCAAGCTGCTACTCCCTGCTCCTGTATATGGCCACACGCCTCCCCAGACCCAATCCAAGGTGAATCCAGCCTCTCTCAGCTGGTTTTTTCGGGGATGGGGGCAGGAGAAGGGTGTTGGCTCCGTGCGAAGAGCTTCCCGTGCTCCCCTCGCAGCGTTGTCTCCTGTGTTAGTCGTGTCCCCCCACCGCCCCAGAGCCCCCCCTCACCCAGCACTCCGACGGGCCCTGGGGTGGGAGAGCACAACTGTCCATCAATAAAGAGAAGCTGAAGCACCTGCCGGGCTGAGCCGCTCCTTGGGGGATGGTGAGGGGGGAGCTGGGGTGGTCTGCAAGGGCTGCAAAATGCTCAGGGTTTGGGATGGTACCCTGGAGAAGGTGATGTGGCGATTGATGTGGCTGTGGGATCAGCTGGCATTGGGGGGGTCTGGTGTGGGGGTCTGCAGTGGTTGAGGGATCTGTTGGAGTGTGGGGGAGGTGCCAATGGAGGAGTTTGCTAGGGTTGGGGTGCTTGCAGGGGCTGAAGGAGGCTCCGATGGAGGGGCTCTACTGGTGTTAGGGGTTCAGTGGAGCAGGGCTGGAGGCGTCTGTGGGCCAGAGGAGGAGCTTGTAGGGCTGGGGCTTTCTTGCCTGGGTTAGAGAGAGCCAGCAGAGGACCTGGGGCCTGGGCTTTCCTTGTCCCGGGCCGGCTTTCCCCGGGGTCCCTCCCCGCGGGGCCTGAGGCCCGCCCGCAGTGGCGGTGCCCCGGAGCTCCGTCCGCCGCGCGGCCCCTTTAAGGGGCGGGACCCCGCCAGGCTCTGGCYCCGCCCACTGGAGGGCGTGACCTGCCTGAGGGCCGGGAGGTGGTGCCCGGCCATTGCGGGGGCGGGGCTGGGGGCGAGCGGCCAATGGGCGGGCTGCAGGGGGCGGCACTCGGCACCGTGTGGCCAATGGGCGGGCGGAAGGGGGCGGGGCGAGGCGGCGGGTGGCCAATCAGCGGGCGCCGTGGCGGCGCGAGGAGGCCGGGGCGCGCGGGGCATGACGGCGGCGCGCGGGGCCGCGCGCAGGTACCCGGGGGGGCTCGGGGGGCTCCGGGGCCGGGGGGCGCCGGGGCTGAGGGGGAGTCGGGACCGGGGAGGGTTCGGGGCCGGGGAGCGACCGGGGCGCGTCTCTGCAGCCGACGGCGCGGAGCCGGTGCTGCCCCTCGGCCTGTCCCGGCCGACGGCGCCGCGCTGAGGGGAGCGCGGAAACACCGACACCCCTTCGCCCCTTCCCTGAACAGACGGACCRGACCAGACCGGACGGGGCCGGGGAAGGGTCCCACCGCTGCTCGCCGGGGACCCACCAGCTTCGCCTGAGGGGCTCCGAGCGTGGGCGGGGGTGGTTCCTGTCCCGGGGCTGCTCCGGGCGCGGCCCCGGCAGTGGCCAAGACCCCCGGTGTCACCATGGCCCTCAGAGCCCCGCCGGGCCCGGGGCCGCCTCCCTCCGTGCTCCCTCCATGCTCCCGCCGTGCTCGGTGCCGCGGGGCGCTCGGAGCGGCTCCCGGTGAGACCCAGCGCTCCGGGTGCTGCGGACATCCCGGGACCGCGCTCTGGGCTCTGTGCCGGCCGTGACYCTCCGCTTCCCGGGGCGGGGAACACCGGAGACACCGCGGGAGGAGCATGCGGGGCTCCCTCCGGCCTTGACCTTCCGCCTCATTCTCTCCTGCCAGCGCCGCTCGGCTCCGGCCGTTCCCCTCCAGCATCCCGGGGTGGCTCCGCTCCAGCTCCGACACGCGGGACTGAAATGACCTTGGACGCCGGGACCAAGGGCAGCTCGCCGGATCCCGCCCGGGCTCGCTCGGGCCGCGGCCGCCCGCCCGCCGGTGCCTCCCTCCGCCTCTGAGCCTCCTGGAGTTTTTTGGGAGGCGGGATCCCCGCCTGGCTCGCCCCGGCCTCCGCCGCGCGCTTCCCCGGCAGCGGGGAAGGGATCCAGCGAAAATCGCCCGCCGACGGAGGGGATCGCGCCGGACCTTCTCCAGGCTGGATCCCAGCGCCGTGTAAGGGGAGGGAGACGGTGATCCTGCGGGAGGGAGAAGCTCCGGGCTTCGCCTGGCAAAGCCTGGGGCTTCAGAGAGCCGRTGTGGGTGGGGAGGGTGTGTCAGGAGTGGGCAGAGGGGCAGCAGGTCGCTGGATTGTTTTCCCTTTTGCTGGGAATTCCTCCACCCACCGTCTCTGCCTCTTCTCAGGAGTTCTGAACTCCGACTGGTTTTGTTCCACTTGTATTTTGGGATACTTGAGATGGGGAGTTTCCCTCAGGAGCACCTTYCTGCTGAACAATTTCCTTGAAGAGTGTGACAGTATAAGGTGCTAGAAAGTGTTCTCCTCAAATCACCCCTTGGAAGGGAAATCTTATCCTGTGCTCCCAAACCCTGGATGYTATCCCTGATGCATCTGGGAGCCAGGATGGAGCGAGATCTGGATAGGGGAGATGAAGTGTCTCCTGTGATGTCCCCACTGGGCCTGAGGATGCTCCTCACATCCCCCAGACTCTCCCAGTGCCAGCACTGCGTCCAGGATCATYTAACCCTGGAGTTGTCCCTGRTGGTGGCCATGAGAGGAGAGAARACAAGGATGCAGCACTTMCAGGTGCCCTCCAGCCTGTGATTTTTTTCTCATTTTAGGGGATTTCTGTGTGCTTGGTGACCTGGGAGGGGCTCTGATGCCTTTGCCTCTCCCCAGTCCCTGTGTGGTGCCCCTCAGTGTCAGCCCGGGTTAGGGATAAATCCGCTCACCCGGATTAAGCAGTGCAAGCACTTGGGGATTTAAGGGATGACGTGAGGGAAGCTGGAGCGTGCTGAGCTCTGGACAAGGAGGCTCCAGATTGGGTCAGAGCTGCTTTACCAGCATGGGAAGATGGCAGAGGAAGGCTTTGGTRCCTCCATGATAGGAGTTTGAGCTTCAGGGTGGCACAGCATCCCCTGGATGAGGGTATCTGAGGAATCGGCCAGGGAAAATGCCTTTTGGTGCAGGGATGTTATTTTGGTGGTGCTTATCAGTGAGGTCTCCCTTCCCTTCCAGACACATCCTTTGACCTGAGCTCCTAAAACCCACAATCTTGGCATGTCCATCCCTTCCCTGCAGGGCTCGGGCTCTGGGGTCTTTGCCAGTGCTGGCAGTGGGGATCCAGGAGCTGGTTCCCAGCCTGTTTCCAATTGCGTGGCACCAGTGACTTGTGTTTGGTTCTCCTGCACCCCCATGTACGTGTTGCCTGTTGTGGGAGCTTCCAGCCGGGATTCAGCCCCACTCTGTTGTATCTGGACAGTGTTTTGGTCAGGGCTGCGGACACTCACGTGGCTTCAGCTCTTGGCCCATTTGGGCTCAGCTGTGGGGGTCTGGRGGGATTATTTCCATGGGTTTCCCTTCAGGTGAGCCCCTCAGAGCAGGAGCAGGGTGTGTCTGAGGAAGCACAGGCGGCAGAGGAGCCGAGTGCAGGGAGTTTGGTCCGGCTTCTCCGCCCGGGCTGTGCCGCACTGCCGCGGCATCACCCCCGCGGGCCCCGGGACGCGCTCCAGCTCCACGCTCGTCCCGCCCGCTGGCACTCATCCTGTCCTGCCGGCGCCCCAGCTGCTCTGCCATCACCCCCTGCCTGCTGAGCCGCCGCTTTCCCTGCAATCATTTCCTCTCGGTGGCTGCTCGCTGACTCTGCCGTGCCRCCGGTCCCCTGGGATCGCGCTATGCTCGGCTGCTGGGGCCGTGGCAATCTCCGGTGGCGGTTTGCCGAGGGTGGAAGTGTCACCTTTGTGGCCTGCCAGGTGATAACCTGCCCGCAGCGCTGGGCCCGTGTTTACTTTCCCTGCTGTGACTGATAAGCACCTCTGATAACATTCCCGATGGTAAATAGCYGCCTCTAACATGCCTGGTGATGGCTCTGCCGCCCAGAGGAGCAGACCCTGGCTGAAATCCATCCCCCCAAGGAGTTTTGTAGACCTGTGGTTTTTCCCATCCCAACCTCCAGCCCTTAAGGAGGAGAGGCTCTGCTTTGGAGTGCGTTATTTGGCTGCTCTCTTGTGAGCGCTGGGGAGTCCCTGGCAAGAAAATGGCCTTTTTTTTTTCTCTTCACGTGACTTGAGAAATAGCAGAAATATTCTCGCTGTCCTTGAGCGGCAGATTCCAACGTCTCTGTGCAGGCTGCGATTGAAGGGAGCAGATTTACAGCTCCAGACCCTTCTTCCCCTTTCTCTTGGGGGCTGACGGGTGTCTCCTTGCAGTGCCACGCYGATGCATGAGAAGGCAGCTCCCCTGAAGAGCCCCGAGCCCAGGCACGGCCGCCAGAAGCTGGAGGTGTCCCACAAGCAGAAGAGTTTGGATTCCTTCGACGGCAGGTGAGGAGCAGCATCCCAGGGTTTTCTCCTTTCCCTCCTGCCATGGCATTCCTGCTGCTCTCGAGCCCCAAATCCTGCCTGCCAGCTGGGGCAGGGCACAGGCAGGGCTCAGCTTGGTTTTGGCCCTGGAATATTGTGGGTATAAAAGCAGGGAAGTGAGAGGGGTTCGGGGAAGGGGATGGTATTGCCACTGCTGAGGTTGTTGGGAAGATGTTGCTCTCTCTGTGGTTTGTCCCTTCATCTSTCTGTGGGATGGACCTGGATGGATGTCCCTGTGCACAGCCAAAACTGAGTCCACCCTCCTGGCCAGACACATTCCCAAATTCCTGTCTTTGCTTTTCCTTGGGGATMCTTGACCCAGCCAAAGCTGCACATTTCCAGCTCCCAGTGGCAGCTCTGGGCTCCTTMCCCCAGAGCTGGGGTGTGTTTGGGRCCCTGGTCCTGGTGCCTCCACTGGCTCCTGGCAGAGATGAGCCCTCAGCAGCCAGTACTGAGTCTTGGCAATGCCCAGTGCCATGATAAATCATTAAGACACCCAAAATGCGGCTTCCTGGGGTCTCTCTTTGGTCCTTTACATTTTTCTGTGTCTCACCTTGCAGCACATGTGCTTTAGGGAGTGGGTGAGAGACCTGTGACTCTTTGCTTATCTGACGATTATCATCTCTTTTCCTTCCAGCCTCCGCCTGAACGAAGCCCTCAAGGATGAGGACATCAAGAAATGCCACCGGGAAGTGGTAAGGCTTTGGCTTTGGCAGTGACCAGGCTGGTGTGTCGTAGCCTGTTGTCCCAGAAGGAGCCCACCTGGGGTCTCGGGTGTGGGCTGAGGGAGCCAGAGGTGGGGAGCAGAGCCTTCTCCGTTTAATTTCAGGGGACCTGATGATGGTTTTGTGTGGCCTGTGCTCTGTCTTGCAAGGATTTTCCATCCAGAGTGAAAGAAAAAGTGGAAATGTTGACAGAGAGCAATTAAATTTCTGTTAGTTTTAATCTTTTTGGTTGTTCAAATCACACCCAAAATAGATGGTTCTGGTCCATCTACAGACAAGAGATGCTCTGGAAGGGGAAAGAGTGACAGGATGTGGCATTTTGCCTTTCCCCATGAAGAAAGTGGAGAAGAAGAGCATTATTCCAGTTCCTCAGAGGCATCTGGGACAGTGACAGTTGGGGCTGGCAGTGGGTTTTGCTGGGTCCAGGGGATGTTTCTGGGCGGTAGTGTCCTGTGTGTTCTCCTGGAATGCTCCCACTTGCATCCCCACTATCCCAGCGTCCCTTTGGGAGGTGTCAGAGCCAAGTCCAGGTGCTGCTGAGCCTTGATCCTCTTAGGGCCCAGCTCATCCYGTGACAAGGTGCGCAGAGCACAGGTGACCTTGTCCCTGTGGGCAGGAGGGCTCTGCCTGCACGCCTGCCACAAACCGGCCTTGCCGTGCCAGCCTTCTCCACACCCTGGCAAAGCAGATCCCCTCGGAATTCAGGGGACAACCGTATCCCTGGGGAGCACCTCGAGGGCAGGGGACACAAATCCGCCTTCCAGGACCGGTTGATCRGATTTATGGAAGGCGTTGAAGTGCTTCGGAGCTTTCCCTTCACCGCAGGAGCGCTTCGGGGCCGTCCCGCCGAGCCTCCCGCCGCGGCTGCTGGCGGGCTTTGAAGCGGCGCCGGGAATATAAATAGCTGGATGGCGCGGCGCGATGGGCGCAAAGCAAGTGTTGTCACCGTGTCCCGGATAAGGGAAGAGGAGGAGGAGGAGGAGAGAAACCGCTGGGCAAAATAAACTGCCTGCGGATGAGCCCGGCAGAAAGCCGGCTCCTCRCTGAGGCTGCCTAGATATTGAGGGAAATGTTCATCTGGGAGGATGGCACAGCCTTCGCCGGGTGCTGGATCATCCAGCCTTCCTCTAATCCGTCGGGGCTCCCGTTCCCAGCCCGGTGGGACCCCCCTGCGCCGGTCCCGGGTGCGGGCAGAGGGAGGTTTTCTTGCAGCAGAGGGATTTTTGGGTCTCCTTATCGGCAAGGTCACTGGATAACTTTGCTCTGCTTCGCTTTCAGGCTGCTAGCAAGTACAACTCGCAGTACCACAAGCTGTTCAAGGACATCCCGACGGAGGAGAGCGTGCTGAAAGGTGGGTGGCAGGGCGAGGGATGGGCAGGGAGGCGGCAGGATGTGGCGCAGGGATTGCCATGGCTCTCTCTCTGCCTCTCAGTTTGCTCCTGCGCGCTCCAGAGAGACATCCTCATCCAGGGAAGGCTTTACATCTCCCCCAACTGGCTCTGCTTCTACGCAAACCTTTTCGGGAAGGACATCAAGGTAATTTGGGGACCAGCTCAGCCGGGTCCCTCAGGGCTTGTAACCACAGCTTATCCCCTCCTGCACCCAAATGCCACCAAAATCCCCAACAGAAGCCACCAATGGGAAGGGAAGTACGGCCATGCCTCCCCCTGTGATGACCTGCGGCATCAGCCTGGGGAAACCAAATACTGGTTTGGTTTAAAATTCCCTGATGCAAAACTCCTTCCAGCCGCAACGGYGCTTGAAGGAAGATCAAAGGTTTTAGGGGGGGCAAGATTTGAATCTCTCTTGGCTTTTTTCTTGATTTACAATMTGATGTTTCCCCATTAGTCTTGTGGCTGACGGGGATCTTGGGGAGAGACGACTTCCTTTAAAACTGGGCTGAAGGACTGAATTATTTATATGTGATGCTTTAAACAAACACCTGAAGGAGGCTCGAGGTTTCARCAAAGTTACCCAGCCAAAAATAACATCCTGCCTTACTTTTCACCCTCCCTGGGCTTGCARGGGAGGCTGTGCTGGTGGGAGGCTGGCTGGATGATGTTTGTGCTGTGCCCATCCCCGTGTTCGTTCCCCGCAGGTTGTGATCCCCGTGGTGTCTGTACAGCTGATAAAGAAGCACAAGACGGCTCGGCTGCTGCCCAACGGCCTGGCCATCACCACCACTGCCAGCAGAAAGGTACCAGTACCCAGTAGATGCCCAGATCTGAGCTGGATGTGGTTTGGGAGCAGGGAATGAAGCGAGCGCTGCTCTCCGTGCTGGCTGCCAGCCAGGGCAAACACCAGAGCTTTGCTTTTGTTCCYGAATTTCACTTTGTTCCTGGACGAAGCAAAGCCCAAGTGAAACTCGGCCGAGCCTSACAAATCCCTGCCAGGCTCACGTAAAACCTTTAAACTCCTTAAACACAAGCAGGGAAAGGGTTTGAACTGGCACTCAGCCGGAGCTGGCGGAAAACTTGGATGGGGGGCTGAATTTCCAGCTTTAAATGCCGTTGGATGCYGTTGGCTGCAGTGAGCTGACGTAGCGTGTCCAAATCCTCGCCTGCCTGGCTGCTCCTGCCAGCACTGTGCGTTGCCTGTCCCTGCCTGGGAGGGAAGTGTTCCTGCAGGATTTTGGGGGTCAGTTATTCCTGCGGAATTTGGGAGGTGGGTTTTAGCAGGGAGTGGCACGGGGCAGGATTTGGGCATTCAAAAGCCGTGTGTGGTTGCCCTGCACGTCATCTGTGGGCTCTGTGTCAGACCCTGTGCCCCTTCCATCCCTGGGGATGTTTTCCACAGGTCCTGGCCCCATTTGCTGCCATGTCCCTCTGGGCTGAGCACGGGAAAGCCGTAGGAACAGCAACTGAGTGAGACTGGCCCCAAAAAAATCTGGTCCAGGTTTTAGCAGGTTGCAAAAATAACAGCAGGGAAACTCTGCAGGGAAATGCCTGCGGGGGAGACGTGGCTCCTGGAAATGGGGAGATTCAAGGGCAGGACGTCTCTGCCTGTCCCTGCCTGTGGAGAGCCAGACTTGGGGTGWGGGGAATCTCTCCCAACAGCTTCTCTCTTTCTCTTGCAGTACATCTTCGTGTCCCTTATCTCTCGTGACAGCGTCTACGACGTCCTGAGGAGAGTCTGCACCCACCTGCAGGTACCGCCTGTTCCATGTCCCACCGTGTGTCRTGGCCCTGGGGCTCTGCACCTGCTCTTGGGCTGGGCATGGCTCTTTGTCACTGCCTTCAAGGCTTTGGAATGCTCCCAGAGCCCTTTCCAATTCCCAGCATCCTTGCTCCACAGCAGGGCATGGGAAGAGGGGCAGGAGCCATGCCTTGGGCACATCCTATCCCCGTGGGCTTTTCTGGGTCATGGAAGAGGCAGAGCCCCGAGTTTCTGCTCTCTCTCAGGGCGTGGGTATGAATTATTTATAATCTGGTGGTAATACTAGTTCTGCCGCTCCACACATTGATGCCTTTTGCCCAGATCTAAAGTTTTAAGGGGAGGAAAAGTGGTGCAAAGTTAAAAAAGAATTTAAGTTAAGYGGGGGAAGACATCTATCAGCCCTGGAATTGGAGAGGACTGTGGGGACCTCTTCTCCCTGCCTTTGAAGCACGTGGGAAGCCCTGCTGGAGCCCTTCCYCACCCAGGAGGGCGTGTGCCATCTGTGCCAGGGCCGTGATTTGGGTGATTCAGCCCCATTGCCAAACTGGGGGATTTATTCTTTGGAATGTGCTGGCTTTGCCCTGATACTCCCTTCATTTTTTCACCCCTTGATGTTTTATCCCATCCACCGAAGCCTTTGGCTCAACCATGGCCCCATCAGGTTTTTGGTGATGGGAAGCAGTGATGCAGTGCCCTTTCCTCATCCCCAAAACCTCCCGATTCTAAGTTCTAGCAGCTGCTCTTCGTAGTGTCAGGAGAAAAGCCCAAATTCCATTTTGTGGCTGAGGCTGAAGTAATGCCCAATCCTTCCCCCACTTGCAGGTTTCCAGCAAGAAGAGCCTGAGTCTGAAGGAGCTGTCGGAGGAGCCGGACTCTGTGTCACTGGTGAGGGTCAGGGCAGCTCTGGGAGAGGGACAGACCCCCTGATGTTGTGCTGTGGGTGGAGAGGGACTGCCTGGCCTCMCTGGGGGGTTTGACACTCTCTGGTGGCTGTTGGAAGAGTTGGGGGAGCTGGTTCTGGTGTTGGTGCCATCAAAGGCTGTGCAAGGACACGCCTGTCACTGCTACAGCTCGTCCTCTGGGACCCTCATCCCAGGCTTGGCAGGAGCAGATGGGTCAGRAGGGCTTGGCTGAGCACTCCTTCTGTTTAGAGATGGAAAAACTTCAGAGCGAGGTGGGAAATGCTGCTCTGCTCCCCGAGGGCCGATGCTGTTCATGGCTGGGAATGGGGATAACAGGCTGGGAATGTCATTGAGTTACCCAGAAATCTGTGGGATGGGTAGGATGGCTGAAGAGGGAAACACCTGCCGAACCATGGCGTGACCCAGGGAGCATGGGGGGGCTGCATCCTGCACTTTGGAGCAAGGTGCCCTCCATGGCTGGTGATCCTGAGCCTCGGGCTGGTGCAGGAGGTGCCAGTTGGGGTGCACRAGGAGGTGATGGATGGGTGGGATGTTACCCATGGTCTGCTGGCATCCCAGGCGTTACAGATTAATTTCAAGGGATTGAACTGGGAGTGATCCAGGCTGATCCAGCAGCATCTCCTGGTGCTTTGGTGGGATGCAGCCCTTTGSCAGCTCCAGCCCYGGGTACTCTCTGTTGTGGGAGTCCYTCTCCGTGCCAGCTGCCACCCTGCTTGATTTGGTGCATTTTTGGGGTACTTTTGTGCCCTTTTTGGGGCATGCTGGCTAATTCCAGGTGGCTGCCATGAACTTCAAGGGGTGGAGGAGGCAGCAGTTGGTATTTGGGGCAGGCGTGGGGTGCATGGGCAGGTCCTTCTGTGGCAGGAGGAACCTGCATTGGCATGGAGCCATCACAGAGGACCAGCTTTCCCTCGGAATGATGTTTTGCATGTGCTGGTGCTCCATGGAGATGCTGCCAGGTTTGAGTTTGAATCTGGCCACACCATATCCTTGGCACTGCTGGTTTCATTCACGCCTCACCGGGACTGTTCCCACAGGAGGTGATCGTCCCTGAGGGCAAGTGGAGGAAGGTGTCACCTGCCTCACTGTCACTGTCACTGCCAGATGCCAACTACCAGTGCATCCACCGGACCTCTGTCAGCAGCCTGAGTGCCAAGGAGAGCTCCTTCACCTCTGAGGAGCCCCTGGTTTCAGGTGAGGGACACAGGTTTGTGCCTTGCTCCACGTGGTTCTGGGTGATAACCTCTGTAAAAGTGTTCATCCATCCTCTGCTCTCGTGGAGGGGCATTCTTCCTTGCAGATTAGGCTGGGAGTCAGCCATGGAGTCCTGGGGATGGGATGGGCTCTCCTAGCTGGAGGGTCTGAGCCCTGGAGGGAGGAATATTTGATGTTTTCCGATTASTGGAGAAGCAGGAGCATACCCCAAGCGTGGCTGTGCCACTTACTCTGGGTTTGCCTTTCAGAAAGTGCAATAAACACCGAGGAGGAGCTGGAGGTGGAGCAGAGCTGTGTGGCAGAGCTGAGACCCTCTGATTACCAGCTCCTGAAGATCTTCATTGTGCTGTGAGTGTGCCGGGGGCRCGGGGAGGCGTGGGGGGACACTGGGAATGTCAGTCTCAGTCTCAGCTGAGCATTTGGCTTGTTTCTCTGCTCCCAGCATCTGCCTCCTGGTGGTGTCCTCRTCGTACCTGGCGTTCCGCATCTTCCGTCTGGAGCAGCAGCTCTGCTCCCTGAACCGGGATTACCTCTCCCGCGGCCACAGGAGGTGAGGGACCCTCGAGGGGCACGCAGGTCATGCCATGAGTGAGTGAGGACTGAGGGATGGGTCGGCTCTGTGATGTGCCTAAGGAATGCTTTGTCCCTTATCCCGTGCCTGCTGGTGGGCTGGCCAGTGACAGAGCCCACAGTGCCATCTCCACACCRGGGCCGATCCCATCAGCTGCTGGTTTGAGTCACTGTGGAAAGCTCTGAGACTCTGGAGCTTGGCAAGGTTTCCTCATTGCTTTGGGGCTGGTTCTTCAGTTGTATGAAGCACCAGGACATCTCGCTGRGAGCTGGGCTGTGTCCGGGGGCTGAGGCCATGGGCATCAGCATGGGATGGACAGGAGCGGGATCTCCTTGGGCTGAGGACATCAGAGGGCACCGGGATGGGCCACGGAGCCTCTGCAGTCATTCATCCCATCTCACCCCCTTCCCTGCTTGCAGGTGACCGTTCCCCTGGTGCTGGCTGAGGATGGACCCTGAAGTGGTGACACACTGCCCATGGACCCCGGCGCTGCGTCCTCCCAACCGTAGCTGTTACACGTGGCCTGGCTTTACCTTGGCCGGTAAAATGGGACCAAGTATTTTCTCTCTTCCTACGGGCACTTGCTCCTGGTGGGATTTTCCAGCCAGTTCCTGGTCACCAGTGCCAACTCCCCATCCCACTGGAAACCCATTTTCTCCCTGGGACAYTGCAGTGCTGTAGCACCAGACGACAGCTCGGGGCTGCCGAGTGCTTGGACCTTCCCTTAGGACTTGCTGCTAAAGTGGACGCTAGTTTTTATTCCAGGCTTGGTTTCTTCTTGTTAAAAGATGACCTTGGGCTCMCCAGGAACCCCCAAAATGTGGATGAGTTGCCACTACTGCTCTGGGAGAACCCACATGWTTGTCCCTATCTCACTACCCCGGAAATGTGCCTGGAGGAATGGCCCCAAACACGGGGATTTGTAGGGATGGGGAGAAAGGGGCCACTCGCCCTGTGGGGTGTCATCTATCCCACACCCAAGGGTGGGGTACAACCCAAGGCCTCCCAGCCCTTCTCTCCTGGAGCACCGGGCTCAGAGGGKGTGTGTGTGTGTGWGTGAGTGTGTGTGTGTCCCCTGCAAAGCACTTTAGGGTCCCCCAGACCAGGTGTCCTCGTTGGGCACTGGGCCAGGCCTGCGTTATCCCACTCATCCCATGGAGATGTGGGAAAGGAGCCCGTGGCTGCACTGGGGAGTGTCCCAGAGTGCAGGTCTGTGCCCTGGTTCTGTCAACCTTGTCACCGCACGGAGCTGAGTGCTGCAGGATTTGTCCCGTGGGATTTGTCCCACAGCCCCGCCGGGAGCACTCYGGGGTGGCAGGTGATACCTGTGGGATTCCTTTGGGTTTTCTTTCCTGTTTTTTTGGGAACTACAAGTGCTGACGGGGCCAAATCCCTGCGCCCTGGGGAAGAGCTCGCTGCTCGCTCCGGGCTTGGAACGGCTTTTAAATGAAAKGAAAATAAACCCAGGATTTTCTAGCACGTTGTTGTCTCTCACCAGTGTCCCCACAGCAGTGCCAGGCTGGGAACCCCAAAACCCGGCACCCCAAACTCTGCTACCCCAGTGCCCCTTCAGGATGTGGGAACAGCCTGTCCTCTSGTGGGGACAAGGGGACAGAGACGCTCCCGACAGGGGCCACTGTCCAGGGAGGTTCCTGCACTAGATGGCAGCAGAGACCGCGGGATGTGACACGCGCGGGTGGCGGGGCCACCCTGGGGACAGCGGCGCCAGGGGAGGGACCTGAGCGGCAACCCCACCCTGCTGGGCTGGGCAGGGTGAGCCTTCCTCTTTCTCCTCCTCCTCACTGCACATCCACAACCCAGTTCCACCCCTTTCCCMGGCCTGGCCCAGGCAGCAAAATGCATGAAAATGGCCCAGCTTGAAAGCCAAGTGGAGACAGGAGTGGTGTCACCCGTTTTGGGGGGAGATTTAGCACCCTGGGGTGCCTGGGGGGTGATCTGGTTTCTTCAAAGCCCTGGAGTTAYGGGGCTGTCGGAGCTTTTGATTCCATGGGTGAAGTGGAGGATGAAAGGCGCTGTCCTGTCCCTGCCGGTGACTCACGCAGCTCATTTCCCCAGTGTAAGTGGGTTTTGGGGTTGTTTTTCCAACAAACAAGTTGGTGTTCAGTGGGTCCAACCTCAAAGTGGGGCTCTTGACCCCAAGAAACAGGTTTAGAGGTTGAGGACTGGGAAGATTTTGGTCTGATGTGCCCAGCCTGGTGCTTTCTGAGTGCTTCACAGCAGGTGTGTGGGCTCCTCGGGCCGAGTCCGAGCCAGGAACATGGTCTCCACTCAGGACTCTGGTTAAAGCCAGTGGTGGGACAAGCCATGGGTGCAGTGATGTGRAGGAGGTTTGGAGGAGCACTGGGATGAGCCCCCACTGTTTGGGGGATCCCTGCTGCCGGGATGTGGTTGCAAGGCTCCGGTTGTGTTTCCCAGACGGTGTCTGCCCGCCTKGCTCAGTGCGTGTTGGCTGTCCCGGTGATGCCCTGCTCGAGCCTGTTTGCTTTTCTTTGTGTAAAGAAACTCCACGTAAAAGCCTCGGGTGCAGGGAATGTCTCTGGACGCTCACCTGCTGGCTGGGAAACAGGAATGAGGAGCACAGGGTGATGCTGGATGAGCACAGCCCCTGCCCTCAAATCCCCCTGCTGCTCCCCCAGTCACACCCACTGTCCAGTCTTCCTCCCTCCCCAGCCCAATCCAACCTCTAAAAATAGGATTGAGAGATTAAATCAGCCAAGGCAGCACTGCCAGACGGACGGGTCAGAGCCCTCGTGCCGTGACACTCCTCGAGGCAGCAGGAGCCACGGCATTGGCAGGGATACCAAGGACSGGACGACGCTGGCAAATGCAGGATTTGGTCTGAGATTTATTCAGGATTTGGGAGTGGCAGTGACATTGCTCTGGCAAAGCCCCTCAGAGTCCAAAGTGCATCCCCTTGGGCGAGCAGCTCCATCCCGTTCTGGCTCCAGCCGAGCGGGTTTTCCAGGAAGGGCTGGTGCTGGAGGCTGCTCTCCTGCCCAGGCAGTGTTAGGGAGGTGGGGGAACGACCCCAACCCTTGTCAGGCCCCCGAGATGCCATGGGGGTGTTTGGGGCAGTCTGGTTTCTTGCCTTCTATCTGGAACAAGGGAAGTTGAAGCCCTCCATCCCCTCGGTGCTGTGCTGCTGCAAACACCGGTGCTGAAGAGCTCCAGGTTAAAAACAATCCTTCCCCCTCTTCCAAGGGCTGTATTTAACCCGGATTTCCCTGATCAGGTCGGGGTGTGGTTGCTCTGCCACCTGAGCAACCTGCTCTTTGCTTCTCACCAGGTGAGAGATTATTCCTTATCCTGCAACGACATCTCAGTTTAATTTTTATTTTCTGCACTGCTAAGCCTGTCTTGAAGGAGAAGATCTGCTCTGGGATCCCAGCCATCATCCAGCACAGGAGGGGAARTCTTTCAGTTAGAAGTGCATTAAGGACTTCAAGGAGCCCGCAGTTATCTTTGGCTTTTATACCTCAAACTCTGTCCTTTTGTTCTCCCTGGTGTGTTTTTTTTTTCTCTCAAGTAACAGAACTGGTTTTGTGTTAGAGCAGCGACCGCCGTGTGCAGCAACGTTAACGAGGGTTGGGGAGCACTGACGAACCCTCCCTGCACAGAGACGTCCTAAAATCCTAATGAAAAACCCCAAACTTCAAAGAGTGAGTGTYGCTTTTCATCTCAATTAAGTTTCCTTTCCTAGGATTGGCTTTCTCAGCTTCCTGTTAATCTTCCAGCAGTTCAGAGTCAGGTTTTMATTTACAATAAGAACAAGTAGGGACGGGGGACCAAAAAAACCCATCACTGTATGGCCTAGGAGCACCTGGCTGATGAAAACTGAATTTGTTTTTGCCCTGTTCTTAAATTAATTGTAGCATTTCCTTTGGAGTCTCACCTTTTTGCAGTGTCATCTCAATGTAAGGTTTTCAGGAGTACAAAATCCTGGCTGCTAAATCCTAGACTGCTCCAACACTGTTAGCAGGAGGCACAAATGGGAGCTGTCCATGATAAAGCACTTGGGGGCTTGGGTTTAAAGGGCATTTGCTAAACCTGGTTTGGAAGGACAGTGCCTGGAGCCAACTAAAGCCACTTAATGAGGGTGTGATGCCTGCTGGGCACAGGTGGAGATGTCTTTTTAGCAACCTGTTTTGCCACAGCCATGACTGTAGAAATTTACTATGGAGAGGGTTTTTTTGAAAGCAAAGTGACTTTTGTCATTACAAGTTGAAAGGACGGTGATTTCCAGAGGAGAATAAGGCTTTTCCTGGACGGGGTGGGGTGTTTGGGGGGGTGTAGCCATGCTAGAGGGGTTACATTCTTTTTCTTTGGGACAATCCTGCGCATGGGCATCTCCCTCAGGCACTGGGGGTGCTGCCTCGTGGACCAGGAAGGCAGTTTTTTGGGGGCTGGAGGCACATCCCCATCACTTYTGTGCCAGTTTTGTGATGAGAGCTTTCCACTCTGATCTCTTCTGCGTAATGTAGGCAGGGGTRAGGAGCTGCAGCAGAGGCTCTGTCCGCCCCTGGAAGTACCCGTGGCACAGAGCCTCAGCGTTGCAGATCACATACATCCCACAGTCGTAGCTGTTCTGCTGCGCCGGCGCCTTCTCCTCCACAAAGGTGGCTTTGCTCCCTCTTTTTCCCAGAAARGCCTCCAGCTTTCCCGCCACTTGCTTGGCGTGGACAGAGTTGCATTTACTGTGGGAATCGTAATGGGCAAAGCACTTCTTGTCCCTGAAATAAACCAGCAAGCTCCAGTGGGTGCCCCCAGCCGCCTGGCTGGAGTTGTCGTTGATAGGCAGGAACACCAGCTCCTTGCCAAGAAGGTCCAGTGGCTGGAGGAATATGGCTATTTCTTCCTGATTAAGGGCACACTTGATGAACTGAGCCACCTCGGGGCTGATGAAACAAACGCAGTGGCCAAACTCCTGGAACTGCTGGTTGGCGAAGTACTCGAAGGCGAAGCCGATGATGTGGTCGTTGAGCCAGTTCGGGGGCTCCAGCAGGGCCACGTCCGACTGCCTCAGCAGGCTGTCCATGTAGCTGAGAACCACGGGATCCATCCTGCGCCGCTCCGGGGAACCGCCAGAGCTGCAACACACAAAGGGAGCACGAGTTAGGAGTTGGATGTGGCACAGCCCAACTACCATCCCGAGTTCCTTCTCAGCAGCAGTGACCAAGAGCCCAGGATTCCCGGATGGATGTTTGAAGGACCATGAGCAGATGGAGAACACACAGTGCTGGGTTGAGCARCAATCTGCTGTGGCTCCAGTGACATCGGCCTTTCATCCCAAGGATCTGAACTTCACAGCAAAGGAGTTTCAGAGCAGTTCCTGCACAGAAACYAGGAGTGATCCAGGAGAAGTCAGGTGGTGTTTGGGCATCTCAGTTTTATCTGTGCAGTGACAATCACTGGAGTTGTTTGCATTGCTGGTAATCCTAAATAAAAGCCTTTTTGGGCTGTCTGACAGACATACAGTCCCTTTCTCTGAGCACAGAGTGCCCCAGCTCYGTGCCAGAGGCATGACCTGTTCCAGGAGAACCTGCTGGGTCACTAGCACAGGAGACACAGCCGTGAGTAAGGAGTAACAAAGCAAGACGAGATCACAAACAAACCAGTTCCTGACCGTGGGAATCTTTAGGACAACTCTCTACCTAGCCAGAGTAGGATTTAGGAGATTTAACATAGGGAAATTTGATTTAAAGCCCCTATATCCACCCTGGTTTTCCTTTAGTTCTGACACTCCGCAGCCCTTCCGGGCTTCTCAGTACTGTGATGCATCCTCAGCCTCCAGCTCCTTTCCTGGCCAGGACAGGGCTGAAAACACCACAACTTGAGACAGCAGTGAYGTGGAGCTGGTTTGGCCTCACCCTTCCCTCCTGTGTCCCAAAGACAGAATGAAAACATCTTCAGATTTCTGAAAGCTTCGTGTGAAAGCGCAGAATGATAAGATCACTTTAATATGATTCACTATAAATAAGTCACTAATTTTCCATCATGATAAGAACAAATGAAGCAAATGGAGTATTCTGCTAGGAAGAAATAGATTCACACTTCTTTTTGTGAATCATGAGGAATAACCCTTCCTGGCCCAGGATGCATAAATTAAGGGATTTATCTCTCAAAAATCTTGGCAAGGTTCCCCTGGCATGTGACAGGCAAGGAACAGAATGGATGAGCCATGGCCCGTGTGTAACACGTCGGAAGGAAGGGCCGAGCTGAGTGTTYGGGGCATGAAACAGCCCGTGAGTGTTTGTGTGTGCCTGGTGGATCCCGGAGATGCCGAGCAGCAGGAGTCACCAGAGGAAGGGAGCAGCCCTTGTTTATGCTGAACCAAACACAATGGCATTTGGACACGCTTCCAACCTTAATGAGCACCTCGTGGTGCAAACCCCTGTAGTATAAAACAAGAAATCMAAACGGAATCCCAGTAACTCCTCAGCCTGCCTGAATATAGGCTGGTTTAAAGATCTGGACACCCTCCAAACACCCTGTTTGGGCACCCTGTTTTAACACAGGCACTGCTCAAATATTTCTTGTACGTGCCCATAAAATGCCCCAAATTTTCCTTTACGTCCTGTTTTTTCTGCTTCATCTTCTGGAGATGCAGAAGTCCAGCCAAYAGCTTTCCACTCCAGTCCAAATGGGATTAAGGGCGAGAAAAGCGCGTGTCCCGTGCTCTGTTAATTTTCCACTCTGCAGAAACATCGCTTTTTTTTTTTTTCCTGTCAGGACATTTGGCAGGTTCCTCCAGTCAGGAAGGAGAATGGTTCTACCAAGTGTTTAATTGCCACTAGCTACTACTTTTAATTTTATTGCCATCTGGTATTTGTGAAACTGCCTGTGGGTTCTGCAGGATGACTCACCAYGTGCAGCTCCAAGGAAAACCCTTGGGAGGCTCCCTCAGAGCTGGGTCAGGTAAGCGGTGAGGACTGAAACAACGTAGTAGGGCTGTTAAAAGCCACCAGAGAGGTGGCTTTGTTTGGGAGAACCTCCCATTAGAGCTACAGATGGATCTGCAGAGGAGCCAGGATGTGGATCCGAGCCTCTGAGGGGTGTTGAGATCCAGCAGCTCTGCTCAGCCACAGCCAGGACTCTTTCTGAAGGCTCAGGCACACTCTGTTCAGGAGTTTTCATAAAAATAGGAATAAACACTGGCGCAGGCCTGGAACATTTGTTGGAGGTTGCCAACAAGTGTCTTGCTGGTTCATTTTATTTGCATATTATTAACTGGAATTTGTGCAAGCTCCCTGGAATCCTCAGCTCCTCCCAGGGACGTCAGCAGCCCCATTTCCAGTGCTGAGACAAGAACAGCGGAGAGAGAAAGGATTTAAATACAAACACCATCATTTCATTTACAGATTTGAAGACAGTGCTGAGTTGCATCAATAGGGCAAGAGGTCAAGTTTCCCTCACTGAAGTTATAATAATTTAACAAATGAGCTGCTGCTGTTAGCAGAGTTTGATCCACAAACAGATGGAGCTTCTTTGTGCCTGGACACAAAGCAAAGCCTGTGTTTTCCAACACTTGGCCAAAGGACACCCAAACCTGTCATTTTCACACCATTAAAGACAACAACCCTCTGCAGGTAATTGCTTGAGAGCCAGTAACTGAGTGTAAAAATGCAGTGACAGAGCAAAGGGAGCATGATTTAAGGATGAATCAGATTCCTTAAGTCTATTTTAATAAATTAAAGGTGCTAAGAATCTCCACAGTGAATAGTTTAAGATGACACATCACTGGAGTCCTGTTCCTAATTTAAAAAACATGGAGGCAAACAAGAAAACATCACCTGGAAGACAAAAACTCCAGACTTTACCAGGGAACGGGAGGAGGGACAGAGAAGGTTTTGTCTTTTAAAGATCAAGAGTAAAAGACCCCATGGTTTAACCCCCAGAGTATTCCCTTTGTCCAGAAATACGGGGTTTGGATACCATGTCTGGATATCTGTTAATGGAGCAAGATCAGACRAGGAACAATAATTTCTATTCACCAATGGGAACTGGGCTGGGTGACACCTGAATCTCTGGACTTCTGTGTTTCCTGACAGAGCCAGAGTAGAAACTCAAGGAAAAATAAACTACTCAACTAGAACAGAAGCATAGTTGTCTCCTTTTTTGTTCARTATAAACAATCTCTCTGTAGCCTTAGATTATAATCCCTGTATGGTCAAGAACATCCCACCTCTGCAGGTTCAACAGACCCTGAGTGCTGAAATGAGAGGAAAATATGCCCAAATGCCCAAATTTCTCTGTTCTGGACAAACTGCCCAAACCAGAGACTCTGCAACCAAGCTCAGAACCTCTCCTGGTATCACAGCATCTCTCAGGGTACGAAACAGAATCACAGGAACAACACCCAGTGGTTTTTGCTCCCCACGATGGGGTTGGCCAAAACCTGGAATTTAACAGGAAAAAACCCCTCAGTGCCCAGAACGCGCAAGGATGTCCCGGTGGGATGGGTATGATGGGATCCCACCTCAGATCCTTMACCCGAACGCCGATGCACTCACCTCTCACCTCCTACAGAAAGGGTCTAATCCAGGCAGCAGGRGGAAGAACGGGAAGGGAATATCGTTTACCTGAAAGACCTGGAGGTCACAGGAATTTGGTCAGGAGTGGAAATTCGCTCAGAGGAAGGGATTCGGGGTGTCTCCCGCCCCACGGGAGGAGGAGCTGACCCRGAGTTTGACCCCGAGCGTCTCTGGGCGCTCAGGTACCGGGATCAGCGCTCGCTCATCCCAACGCTGCTTTCCTGGGAAYAAACGGGAATTCCGGGGCCAGGAGAGGGTGCACCCGGCCGGGAGCAGGGTCAGGGCCTGGCCGGGGTGGGAGCAGGGACCACCCACAGCACCGCGACACACCTCCACTCCTCCTTTACCTATTTTACCCTTTTYCCCCTTAAAATGCTCGCTGAAGCTTCTGGGCCCGGGGCCGACCGGCACCAATCCCCGACGGCTGCGGCCGGCGCGACCCCCGAACACGGCGCCCAGCCGCTTTACCGGCACCGTGTCCCGCCGTGTCCCCCGCTATTCCCGCCGCGTTCACCTTCATCCCCCGTGTCCCCTCCCGTGTCCCCTCCCGTGTCCCCCCGGCTCTCACCCTCCTCCTCATCGCCCGTCGCCGCCCGGTTGCCCCGCGCTGCCGTAAAGCGGCCGCAGCCGCGTCGTAACGACAGGGGGCGTGTCCAGGGGGCGTGTCCGTGGGCGTGTCCACGGCGGGCGGGGCGGGGCGGGGCTGTGCGCGCGCCTCCCGCCCCCTCCCTTCCTCCTCCCTCCTCCGGGCGGGCGCGCGAGGGCGGCGCGCGCGCGCGAGCAGTCGGGCAGCGCCCGGGCGGCGGCGGGATCGCCCGTCCGTGCCCCCCTCCCCGGGACCCCTCTCGGCACCGAGCCCTGGGACCCCYGGACCTGCCACAGCAGAGATACCGCTCAGCGCCGACCCCCGGGACCCTCCTCGGCACCGACCCTTGGGACCCTCCCTTCTCAGCACCGACCCTCCTCAGCACAGACCCCCGGGACCTGTTTTCAGAACCGACCCCTCTCAGACAACGACCCTCAGGATCCTTCTCGGCGGCGGCGGCTGCGGCTGCGGGCGAGGGATGCGCCGCGCCCCGACACCCAGGTGAGCGGTGGCGGCGGAGCTGAGCGGGGCGGGGGCCTCCGGTGCGCGCGTGCGGTGGGAGCGGCGGGGCGGAGGTCGTGAGGGGAACCCCGCCGGAGCATCGCGGGGCCGGCGGGAGCCATTGTTCGGCGGAGGAGGGCGAGTCCCCCCGGTGGTGTGGGGTGCTCTCCCCATGAGCCGCCCCCGGTGTGTGCTCGGTGCGGGGCGGCCCCGCGTCCCCCTCATGCGCTGGGTTTCACCGCCCGGTGCCGCTCACCCCTGTCGGGGGTGGGTTGGACACGCAGAACATGGAAAAACCAGCCCGGGGGGAGGAGATTTACCTCAGTGGCGTCCCCAGTGTCCCCGGTGGTGCCGTGGGCTGGTGGCTTTCGTGTGGCAGTAGCCCTGAGGCCACGGCGATGGGCATCGCGACAGGAGCTGGTGGCGGTCGCCCCGTGTCTCCGGCAGCCCGGTGCGCCATTCCCGAGTATCCATCAGCAATTCCCACCCGTCGGAATGAGGTATTCCTGGTTTTTAGCAGAGTGTTGGACTTCACGGCAGTTCCCACCCTGGCACGTAGGACCTCTGTGGGTGCACTGCTCCTCCGAAGGTTAAAACAGTCGATATTTCTTTCTGGAATTTTCCTAAATGTAGCCAAAACGGCCTTTGCTTTATCCCAAAAAAAATAACCCTCCTCCGACCTGCGCTAGGACCTGCCGTGAGTTCGGAGCCGGGCGTTTTGCCGCCCTTCTGCTCCTGGATCGGCTTCCTCCTCCTCCATTTACGTTTTCCTATGCCCCGATCAAGCCGAGCTTGATAAAGTGGGGAACGTGAGCTCAGCAGAAATCATGGCTTTCCCATCCCTCGCTGCAGCGCGGTCCCTGCCCATCGGCGGATCAAAAAAATAATCACGTAGCGGCAGAGGAAGGAGATTTGCTGCTACGGGAGGAAAACCAGCGCGGTGTCTCGCTCAGTCGATAACCAAGCGCTGTAATAAATCGCTCTGTAAATAGGTTGTTASGTGGAGAATTGGGTTTCTGGCCGGCTCAAGTGCTTTCCTGACTCTTTTCCCACGGGACTGCTAGGAAATGACAGGGGAGCGTTGTGTTCCCGTGGAGAGGTGCGTGGATGCTGCGGTGACGGGCTGTGAATCCTTAAGCCGGACCCYACAAACCTGAGCTTATCCGTGCACGCAGCAAACTCCGGCTGGGTCAGAGACTGCATTATCCCTGRAGAGCATCATCTCTTCAGCCCCTCGCCCTGCAGTCACGCGATTTCCCCTATGCCCTTGAGTAAACTCACTCATTTCAATGGCTTTTCTCATTTTTACATTTTATTTATTAAAATAAGAGGCTTTTCTATGCCTTTTTCCATCACGAAGGCKCTCCCAGCCTTTGCCCTTCCTCCTGGCTGTGATTTTTGATCCCCAAGACTGCTTTGGAAGCTTTTAGTCAGGCTGCTGATGGCAGGGAAGGTAATTGAGCAGCCCCGGCACAAAACTAATAAGCTTTTGTTTCCTGGGCTATCGATGATGATGCAACTTCATATTTATTTATTTATTTATYGCAATCGATGCAATAAATCAGGGTGGCTTTAGAGATTTTTTTCTCTGTGTTGAAAGGCCCATCAGCAGCACTTGGAAAAAGCTTTGTTTGAATTCATATATTTAAAATATAGATCAGTTTTGCAGAGTAATTGTTCTGTGCATCCACTGCTTCTGTTACAATTTATAAACTCCACTTTTTTACCTTTTTTTCTGTCTTATTTTGGGTGAGGAAGCTGCATTTTAAGATTTAAGGTATCAGATGCCTGACGTGACATCTGCTGTTGCAGCGTCTTTCACAAACACTGATACTAAAGCACACAGACAATCAAACCTTTGGGATCCTTGGCTAGAAAAAATTGAATGCTTTATGCTTAAATTATTTTTGTATGKGATGTTTATGATGAGTTTTGTGAGCATTGATCAGGTTTGCCGAAAAACCCCTGAGAATGTGAGGTTGAGATCAGGCACTTGGGAAAGGTGAAACCCAAGTTACCTTAATTTAGCTCGTGTTGAGGTATGGCTGGACTTGAAATCCTCATCTTATGCTTGATTTCTGGGAGAACAGTATCTGGCTCTGGGTGGAAGAACTGATTGCTCCTCCACATGCCCACAAGTCAGTAGGGTGAGTACTGGCAGCACAGGGACAGTGCTGGTCCCTCCACTGGTTTTGCAGCTTGGTACCACCGAGCTGAGAGGAAGAGCAGCATTCGCCATCACAGCTGTGGGACCACATGGATCCTGTAATTCTGGTGCTGAAATTCCTCGAGTCTGGGGAAACTGGGAGCAAACTTCTGAAGGGGGATATTCTCTGTCCCTCTGCAGCTTACTCTGCACCGAGTAAGCTGCAGAGGGACTCTTCATCAGAAACTGCAGTTCCAAGGGGAATGGCTTCCCACTGCCAGAGCACAGGGTTAAATGGGATATTGGGAAGAGATGGTTGGCTGAGAGGGTGGTAAAGCCCTGGCACAGGGCAGCTGTGGCTGCCCCTGGATCCCTGGAAATGTCCAAGGCCGGGTTGGACAGGGCCTGGAGCCCCTGGGATAGTGGAAGTTGTCCCTGCCCATGGCAGCGGGTGGAACAAGGTCAGCTTTTAAGATCCCTTCTAGCCCAAACTGGTCTGGGATTCTGTCACTCAAGCATGGCTGGAGAGTTCTTTGGGTRGTTGGTTTTGGTGAGTGTAGTGTGGCCGTATTCTGCCCAGTTCTAGTTCTCGCTCTAAACCGTGCAACTTTTGAACTCAATTCCTTTAAAAATACATTTATGAGGGAGCAAACAAGGTCATTGAACCACTGGAAGCATCTTAGCCGGTCAAACTTGATTTCAGAAATTCCTGCGTCCCCTTGGTTTGTAAATAAAAAGGGAGTTTGCGCTCCCGCTTGCACGCGAAACACCAGGGTTGAAGGCACGTTYGTTGTGTTGTTGATGAAGCTCCAGCCTGGTCCTGGACTCTGGCCCTGAGATGGGCTGGGTGCAGGTTTCAGCTTTGAAACATGGTACTTTTTTGTGTTGAGGTTTAAAAGAGCATCTAAACTTCTCAGGCTTTGTCCTGCGTGCCGACGTTTGCTTCACTTCCTCTCRAGAGAACGGGATTTCTCCCCTCTCGACAAAGTAAACATGAGCATAAATATTTAAAGGATCACGGCTCAAGTTTGCAAATTGGAGACTTTCTCTAGCATTCCTTTGGACAAAAGCAGTAGCGTCGGAGATTTGGGATCTGTCTGAGTACTTCCCTGCTCTGAGAAGCTTGGTAATTCTTTGGGTTTGRTACTGCAAAACACTCCACTGTGCTTGCAGGTTAGATGGTTGGGATTGCCACAAAGGTTGGGTTTCTGACAGAAATGTAAGGCTGAAATGCTGTTGATGGGATATCTATGGATCATTGGAATTGAGATTGTTTTTGTGGAATTTCATTTTCTTTTGCACCAGCCAAATTTTTCCATAGGTTTTGGGTATACATGTGAAGGCACAGGTGTTCAGAGTTGAGACTATAGAAACCAAACATGTGAAACTCATGCCAGATAATGGATAAAAACAGGAAAAAAGGGAAATGGAATAGTCTTTGTTTTCTTTGTGTGACTCTTTAATGTTCAATCTTTTGCCGTGTTTGACAGGTCAAAACCATGGTGACATATGTCTTACTCCTGTGATTGTGTTGATGTCTTAACCTCTGTGCCTTGGAATTAAACTTTTAAAAGTGGAACTCAACAAACCAYTTGACCTCAGAAAATACAAAAATTCAGGAGTGAAGGCTTTGAGTAGGGATTTTCAGAGTTGAACTAATTTTGGTGTCTGTTTTTAAAATATTATCAAGTGTTGCAGTTTTGTTAGACTTCGTGGTAGCATTGTTCTGTCCATGGGGAGGAATCTATGGAATCTTTTCCACAGGTACCTGTGAAAAAGTCTTATAGGTGAGGGTGAGAGTTCCATGTCTTTGCCATAAATGCTTTTTATTCCTAACACAAGCCCCATGATTTTAATCCTGCCTCTGATAGAGGGATGTAGGATTGCTTGGGTCAGAAYGGAACTCAAGATGTCACTTGGTCCAAAATCCTGCTCCCAGCAGGATYGTCTGCAAAGTCAGATTGGGTTCCTTGTAGCTTTAGGTGTCTCATGTTGGTCGTCTTCAATCTGTGGGCTGCAGAGGAAGGGAAGGGAAGTGGTTTGACTTGTGCTGGGTGGGAAGTGTCCAAAGAGAATGACATTATCCATGACCTACTGCTTGCAGAACACAGCRTCTGCTTGCAGCCTGTTACATTGCTGCTTCCCACTGCCTTTCCATGAGCTCCTTAAGCTGATGTAGTCACAGGCTGCAGTTGAAAGAGGACCTGGTCTGGCTGAAGTTACTTTGGGAGGGGAACAGGGATAGTCTGGGTCTATTTGCTGAGAATCAGCACGAAACTGGCAAGCAGCTCTGCAGCATTTTGGTGGAAACTCCTCAGAGTTTTTCTAGGCAAAATGAAACAAATAAATACCTGTGATTTAAGGATTACTGTTACTCCTTCGATTGCTTTCTGCCATTAAAGTGTTGCATTGCAGCTTCTCATTAGACATGAATGGGCATCCCTTTGGAGAAGGATGAGACATCTCTTTGTGTAGGGTTCTCATCTGCCTTTGCCTGTTCACACCATGCCAAACTATGCTGAGACAAAGCTGTGGGTYGTAGTTTTGGGCTCTGTTGGTGGTTTTTGTCAGCCCTTCTTTGGAGCTTTGTTAAGAGCCTCATGAAGAGATAGAATGAGGTCTTCAGCCAAGCTAGTTTTTTGCCAAGGTGGGGATGAGGCTCCGGAGTAGAAAGGCCATGGTGCACTGAGAATGCTTGGGGTAGGATAGCAGTGAGGCTGGGTCATGTCAATGCCATCATGGAAAATAAAGAGGATAGGAGCTATGAGAGCTGGTGAGGCAGCAAATTACCCTGGGCAGGTATACAGTGTGTCCAAATTCAGGTATAGATAGTTGTGCTGTCTCTGCATTAGGTACCCAGACACAAGTTTGGAGTTTGCATGAATCCTTTGGGATCCATCTCTCCATCCTCTCCAGGAACAGTTCTTAGTTGGATTCTCTCTCTGTTGATGTGAGATCATCATGTGGGAAGCTCAGCCAGCTGTGTCTCATCCAAACTCTCGTCTCACACCAACAGAGTTGTGTTGCCTTTTTTGCAGCTACATGACTGACTTAAAGCAAGATGCAGGCACAGCTCTGCTGTGGTCTCCTGTCATTCACTGTTGGGTTCTGGTGTGCTTTTAAAGATTATTYCAGGTCATGGAGGAAGTTTATGAAATCCCTGTGGGTGTTAAGGCCTGTAAGGAATAGGCTGGCTCTATGTGTAGGTGACCCCCTACAAGGGGAGCGCTGGATTGGACCCTTTCAACCCTGGTAGTTTTGGTGGTTCCAACTGGCTGTTCAGCTTCTCTTGGAAAAATCATTGTGGTTTCCATCCCTCTAACTTGTAGGAGTTACTGCAAATCCCTSTTAGGAGCAGTGGGGAGCAGAGCAGAGGTCTGTCCCACTCACATGTTGCATAGAGTAGCCAAGGAAAAATAGGGTTTAAAATAAACAAATGTCTTGGTTACCACTTTTAAATGTAAAAATAGCCAAAGTATGTGGGTTTCAGTATAATTTTCGAGTCTTTATTTGCTGGCCTCTTCACCTTGAATCACTTCTGGCATCTCCCAAATGACCTTCAATCCAATCCTGGATGGTTGTTCCAGCTCTTGGCTTTTATCCATCATGCACAGATAATCTGACAGCCTCTGTGATGTTTTTTAATCAGAATTTTTTTGACTATCTTCTATTTCTTGCAAAGTGTGACCTTTAAAAAGGTAGAGGATCCTAGATATGCTGTATCATGGCTGAGCATYGATGGAAGAGGAGCATTTAATCCAGATAGATCCATCTTTGGAAAACCTGAACTTTAAAACCAACCCAGCTTATGGAAGTTTTTGATAGACCRCCAAGAATTCTTTTATTGTATTCAGCATCTACATGGTTGGTTTTGAGGGATGAACTTAAAACAAGTTAACGGAAARTATTTACTTTAGGAGACTTCTGTAACTCTACTGTCTTTTCATACTTCACATAAATGCATAGACTGAAATAAAAATTCTCCTAAATGTTGCCATTTTAACTTTTATGGCACTTGTCTGTGAACTGTTAGGTTGGTCTGTGCTTGTTGGGTGCACAGGACAGCTTCCCTGGGGAGGAATTAGTAAATGATTTAATTGTTAAGGAATGTGGTCCCATTAGGCAAAAATAAATAAATAATGGGCCACAGTGGATCGTTAGAAACGTTGGGCTTGATTAAAACAATACTGAGCAATTTGTAATGATTTTTTTAAAATAAATGGGTTTTTTTTGGCAGAGGGAGGTTATGTGGGGAAATAACCCTTCTAGGGGTTTCTTTGATTACAGGAGAGCCGGTCTCTGCTCCTTAATTCACCAATTACTCCATAAATGGGGCATCATTCTGTGGAATTTGTTGCTGGTGGTAGTGGCAAGGATGGCTGAACAACTCCATCTCGACAAAGCCACTTGGAGAGACGTTTAAAAGCAGAGCCACTGTTTCTTTTGCTTCTTTTCATCTGAAAATAAAGATCCAGCMCTGCTGCCAAGGGATGCGGCGGCCCAGGCGCCTCCCTCGGGATTCAGGCTTTGCATTTGCAGAGAGGCGAAACGTCTGGCTGAGCAACGAGGGCACGCTGGGTTTGCTCCTTCCCGGCCAGCCCGTGGCACAAATAACCTGCACAGACAGGAGAGCTGGGGCAGCCTCACCGCGGATAATCTTATCCGGAGGCGCTTCACCCTGCCGGGCAGGTAGGTGACGGGATAGRAGGACAATGCAGAGCAGAGGTCAGGTTTGAGGTGCCTGCAGCAGATAACGAGGAATCTTAAGAGTTTACCTCAGSTATGAAGAGAATGAACTTTACTGAAAGTGACCGAGGAGTCTGCAGGGAGGATTGGATAAACCCACAAATCCTTTTGCTGCTCTCGGCATCACCTTGCTCGACTCCAGGGGTTGCAGGGTGCACCTTGATTTGCCAGAGCAGTTGTTTCAAAACATAGTTCTCCACATGCATCTCTGATCTCCCTGCAATCCACAGGGATTCAATTAAGGAATTTATCAGCGACAAACACTAGCAGCAATATTTCTTCTTCTGAAGTTGAAATGGTACCTCTAAGAAATAACTTACCAAGAAAGATGACTTGGCAGCTGTTACCTGTTCCTTGTCCCACCAGTTTTGTGGAAAAGACATGGATTTGTGTGCATTGTTCCAGGCTCCAGTCTCTTTGCAGTTCCAGGTGGGAGCTCCACTTTCTGATGTGTTGTTTCTGACTTCAGCTGTCCTATGCTGTGTTTCTTCATTTATGTGATTTAAATACCCCTCTAGAGCCACTGCTGTTCATCTGTGGTGAACRGTACAATAAATATGAGGAGAAAAATATATTAAAAATAAAAAAAGTGCTTCCAGCAAATGGGATAAAGAGAAAAAAATGAGCACAGAAGTCCGTGTCTGAGGGATTGAGAATTTCATTCTCCCACCTAAAAGTCTGTGCTGAAACAAGGGAGAAAAGAATCCCTGTCTGAGTATTTCCCACCATGAGGGAAGGTGTGAATCTCACCTAGCATTCTCTGGCTGACTTTTAGTGACATTAGGGGTTTCCTCCCATTTTATTTCTCTGCAGCTCAGCTGCTTGAAGGCTGCTTTCATTTTTGCTTTGTCAAGGAAGATGTGAAACCTGAGGAGCCAAAGCTGAATGAGACATTTTATGCAGTTGTTGCAGTCTAAGGAGCGGCCCTGCGTGAAACTTTTTCAATTGCACACAATACTCGTTTGAAAACTCARTCTAAAAGTAGCTCAGTCTGATATTCATGGTTCAGACTGTGTGGTGGAGACATTGTGATCTTCTGTCTTGTGTTGGCTCTATTTTTAGTAAAAATTGAATCCTTGAGACAGTATCTTGGAAAAATAAGTGGAAATTAAAACCTGGAGACATGAATTTACAATGGTTCAGGTGCAGTTCTTCTGCATACTTTCAAGTAATTTTTCCCTGAGCATGGACTACCCTCTGCATTGAGAAAGTTGATCCAGTCCTACAAGAAGAGAAAAAAAATCCAACACCTTTCTTTTCTGTTTTGGGAGCATTAATCTACATACTTTCCTTTCAGGTATGCTCTTCAGGGGCTGCGAGGGGACAGGTATTCAAAAAACTTGAACTATTTTCCTTAGGTGAAGGATCATTACAGGTTCAGGTGCTGCCATTATTAACGCGACTCCCGCCAGCTGCAGTGTAATTTTTTAAATGTCTAAATGTTGAAATTCCAGATTGTTACACAAGTATGTGTGTTGGTGTGCTTTGGGAGGCCGGAGCTCTAGAGCACTGGGATAATACTTAGCAAACAGCTCTGATGGGTTTGAAAAGAACTGGGAAATCAATCTTCAAAACATTCAGCCTGTGTGGTTTCTAAGCTCCATGTAATAGTGGTACAAAATGATTGCAAAGCCAAAGTCAAGTGGGAAAATTGAGTGGAAAATAATGAATGAGGGACTTGGTACACACCAGGAGATCTTGAGATGCTTCTCCTGGTGGGTATCACCTTCAGGAGCAGCCCAGCTGCTTGAGATGGGTGTGCTTGGAACCTTGGGGATGGGAGAAGCAGCATGGAAGAACACAAAGCTCAAAACTTACCAGAGAAATCCCTCAGGTTTAGTTCTGGACTGTGTTAGTGGGGGTATCATCCTTTAGGAAAGACTGAGATGGAAAATGCCRTGGTGGCACCGAGGACCTGGGTCAGGCCCGGTTAAATCTGAGATCCTCCCATGTGTTTTTGCCGGCGTTGCTGGAATCTTCTGCTTCATTGTGCACTTCCTGGTGCTCAGAAGTTCTGAAATCTGGACCTAAACTGGATTTTGGGGGGTTGTTTTGGCTTTAGTTTTTTTTTTCCCTGCTGTTGTGGTTTTTTTTGTTTGCTGTTTTGTTTTTCCCCTAAGTACCTAAAAATACCCCCAGCTCTGGTCACCTGGTAGAAATCRCTGCCTATTGTAGAGGCAAGTAGGGAAGTAAATTCTCTGTGGCGGCATTTACTTGTTGATAAGGGTATTTTTAATGCATTTCCTTTCCTCATTCTCATCATACCTTTTAATTCCTCAAGAAACAAGGTGTGGGGCCTTCTGGTGCCGGAGTGGAGATTGGAATCCTCTGTTTGGTGTGTGTGCTGAATTCTGCAGTGCAAGTCCTGAGTGGGTGAATTTGGGGTGGGCAGCTTTGCAACTATGTGCTATTTTGAGGAAAACAAGTATTTTACTCATGTTATAAAGTGCTGCGGAGGGATTCGTTTTGCAGGTGAAATTTTGGGTTAGCTGCTTCACTCACCATAATGTGCTGAAAAATTAWCACTACACTTTTAATCTTGTTTCCCCCCCCATATTTTAAACCTTTTGTTGTCGTGAAGCTGTTGATTTTTGGGCAAAAACAATACGAGGCAGTCGCTGTGGTCTGCAGGGTGGGGCTCGGAAAGGTCTTGTTGCTGATTCTCTTCACTGGGAAGGGCTAATTATAGAGACAAACTGGGGAAGGAAGAGAACGGGGTCAATTAGAGCATCTAGCACAGTTTCCTTTAAATTAGAGGTTGGGCTGGAAAGATAAAAAAAAACCCCAACTCTAACWTTAAAGAGGCACAGAGTGAGATTTGAAATGCTCTGGTGTGCAGTGAGCTCGGCAGCTGCAGCAGATGTGCTGCAGTTTCAATTTTAAGTAAAGAACATGTGGAATTAGGAGTTTTACTGCCAGAACTGTCAAATCGAGCTGAAAAGACAGAGATGTTGATATTGCTTTGATTCTTTAATATGCTTTTGGCTCACAGCAGATCGAGATAGTGAATGAAACAACTATTGTTGACCCCATCATTGAGTAAAGTGTATTTTGTGGGAAAAAGGAATAAATTCTTTAACACTCAGAATGTTATATTTTCATAACAAAACTACCTGCATCCTTGTGCATGTAAAATGGATCAATTTTGTATGTGTTTTATCCCTTGTTGGAGAGGCCACTARGGCTAAACTTCTTTTTCTTGAAGCTGTCTTACAGGTTTAAATGTTTTGATTTTTTTTTTTTCCCCTGGATTTATGTATAAGCTAACTTGGATTAGAAGACACAGTATTTGAAGTTGTGGTGCACACGCGGTACGAGCTCTTGGCGCAGAGCTCCGCAGGTGTGGAAAGCAATAAACCCCAATGCCAACTGGAATTCATGCAAGTCAGTGAAAAACCAAAAAAGCTTTTATGGTGCTCTTCCCAGATGATCCTCTGAGTCCCTTAACACCCCATTGCCTCGGTTTTTAGGACAAAGCCATGGTTGGCGGACCCTCCCTTGTGTCTGCTGGGTAGTTTTGCTTCCCCTTTGCCTGGCAGCGTGCAATTACCGGGAATTGCTGTGCACAAAGGGAGATGGCAGAGCAAGAAGAAAAATCCCATAGTTTGATGTGAGCGTTTCAATCCAGATTGGCAAGTTCCTTGTGCCGGTGGTGTGACTCATCCCGGGCTTCCTCACTGGAGGCCACTTCTGGCAGGGCATCAAAGGAGCAGCCGCGCTTCCAGACCGGAGCTGAACCAGGACCTTCCTGGAGCRAGGGCTGTTTTTCTGGTCCTGGGATCTCTCCATGTGCAGAAGGTGGTGAGATGCACCCAAATCTCAAGAGAATTGGTGATAAATGACAAATTCATCCTGAGGGTGAGAAGGATTTCTTCTTGCTGCTTTGARCAAGGCGTGTGCCTGTCCAGAGGGTCCCGCCTGACTGGGGATGGACTGGGAAAGGCCTTTTGAGGTCAATGACACAACCAGCAGAACAGTTTGTTCACTAACAGTTTCTTGGGTAGAGCTGATGTGCAGGGGTTTAGTGTGGTAGTTAGGAAATTCCTCAGCTAGGAAGGGGATTTTTAGTTTTATTTTTCCTGAGGGCATAGGTAGAGGTGCTCTTTGCTCAGAGCTGTGATGCAGCAGACTCCCTTCCTCCTCTCCTTCATTCTCCTGGTAAAACTGACAATATAAATGCTTCTCTCTTGGCTTTGGTTCAACTAGCTTAGCTCTAAAACTTTGAAAGACTATTTTTTTTTCATTTGGAGCAAAGAGTATGAGCAGCTCCACTAGGAGTTTGGGATTCTGCCACAGGATAAGACGTGGTTGGACCTAGGAGAGCCTACAGGATGTCACTGGTGGTTTGATGTGAGAACCCCCTCATGAGGTGTACTCTTATTTTTAGGGATTTTTTTCCAATTGAAGCACATTGTCAAGTGTTTTATGGGTTTCTAATATTATTTTATAAATTATTTACAGTGTTAAATAACATTTTTAGGATTTTTCTACCTTTTTATTGTATCGCCTGTGTGCCCAAATTACAGTCCCAGGTTTCTTGTGAAGTTGTGAACACTTTATTGTTTGAGATGGATCTGTAGGGTCTATCAGGGAGATATAGGTCTTGGCACACCTAGAGCCTTGGCTGTGGGATATTCCTTGTTTGTAGGTGTCATGTAAGGGGCAGAAAAGYTGGAGACAATATGAAAGAGATGTATAAATACTTAGAGGCTGCTTCTTTCAAATGTATGACTGGAGAGTCTTCGAACATCATGAAAAGTGGTGTTTTTCTTTTTTTTTTTTTTCATTCCTAAATTGTTTGGAACTGGAGAGCAGCATTCTGAGCTGGCAGAGGAGTCAGCCTCTTCTTGATAGTGATCTAGAGTTCTACACGAGGAAGAGCCTCAGAGTAGAGATTAAACATGCAAAGTTAATGCAGTGAGGATCTATTAGGATGCAAGAGAAGAGCAACAAAGTCGTATACAACAACAACTTTTGCTGCAGTGTCCTGGCAGGTCGGGGCAGGGTGAGATTGTCTTTCCTGGATCAGAGGGAAGCTGCTCTGCCAGCTGGGGTAAMTGCCTGGAAAGGGAGCTTTACCTCTTTTTTTTAGGTGGGATTTAGCCCCCTCATTTTTTAATTTATACAGTGAGATTTTAAATACCGGATTGCTCTGATTCCTCTTTTGCATCCATTTCCCATACACATTTCTGTCCTTGGGGGTTATTCCGTGTGTGTGACAGTGTCTGCAGCACATGACTGAGGTTATGGTTTTCGTATAATCTCTTTGTTCTGCATCTACCTGCTGCAATCCCTGGAGTTTTGGAGGGCAATACTTATATTTCAGCAATTTTTCTGATTTTGTTTCAGCTGCTGTCAACACATCARGCTGTGCTTTCCCTCCTTTCTGTTRCGCAACATTTTGTCACAATTCAGGGGATTTTTTTTAAAAGCTTGCWACTTTTTTGGATAAAGCTATCCAATTGATACTTTTCTGCTTCCTGCAGAACTCTGAGCTGATTTTTTGCCTGTGTCTGATCAGTCAGCACAACTGTTGAGCGCGTGAAGCTTCACAGATTGCYGAGTTCTGTTTTGCTGTTCGGTTTTTGAATTAGTCCTTTAGGCAAGAGCAATTAAATGCAAAGTATTGCAATTTGTGATGTGCTCGGTGGATCTCACTGCTGAGTTGAATTTATTTCTTATTAAGATTTTAAATGGTCACCTGTAGGTGGTTGTGAAAACTGCCCGGAGAAAGCCCCTGCCTGGGTAAGATGTGCTGAAGGAGGTAATTCTTTGTTAGGTCTGTGATTTTGAGAGTCTCATTTAATTTTGCATGGATTCAGGTGTCTCATCATGCTCAGTGCCGCTGCTGCTGCATTTTTTCCCTCCTCAGCCTAGTCAAGATRTTAAATGCAGCTTTAATTTTCTCCATTTCCTATGATTCTCGGTTAACCCTCTTTTCAGGAAATCGGTGGCTTCCTGCAGGCTATTTGTAGTTGCTGCTGGCTGACTGAAGCGAGGTGATATCTACGCACTGAAATATGATGAAACCCTTGGACACATTTGTTTGGAGCTACCAGGATCGTTTTTTTTTTTGTTTTTTTAAGGCATTGTCGAGGTGAAAGCACATGGCAGCGGCGTTTCATTAATCTTACTTACTGGTGTTTGAAGAATATCTGATGTTATTGTCCGTTCCTTCATATGGGAAATCTAATCTCCACTTGAATTAGCCTTTGTAATAAGGCTCCTACTTGATAAGAGAGTAGACAAATATTGGGGCCTTGCCACYGAGGGCTTTATCCTTCCCTGAGATAAAGCAGTTGGGCTCGAACGTAGGTTATTTATGCAGGGAAAACAGACTTATCAGCATTCCTGAATTGCCCCTGTTGCAGAGAGCGGGCACTCCTGCCCCTGAACAAAGCCGCATTTAGCTCAACGGCTTCTTCCCTAGTCCAGRAATAAAATATTTTCCCATTTTCCCACGTGGCCAGTATTTCTGGCGCTGCCTACGGTGTGCATGCAGAAAATGCGTAAAGAATCCGGTGTCCGTGGGCAGATCCCACGTCAGGGCAGGGTTTCCAGCCCCATGGCTGAAATAAGTGCAGCCTGTTCCCTCRGCGCCTACACGATCTGGCGAGGGTGACAAGGGTCAGAAGCAGATTGTTGCCCTTGCAAATAAAACCTCTCGTCCATCCTGCAATCCCAGAGCAGAGGGATCCTGTGGGCCCAGCACCTTTTGCCTTGGACAGAATGAGTGAGTGAAGCCCAACTTCAAGGTCTGAGTGACATATGGGGTTGGTGTTGGAAGGTGGCTGGTGTTGGAAAGAGGGAGGATAAAAATCGTGTGAAGTTGGGTACTTCTCAGATGTCTTTATGACTTTCCAGAGTGTTGGTCATTGTGATGTGGATTTTTTTGGCTTTAGGGGTGAAAAAAGTGGAGGGAAAATTGCATCCAGAGGTGATCTTGCAGCTGAAGGGAGGGAGCACTAGAATAGCTATGGCGGTGCAGTTAACAGAGAAGGTTTCTTCCTGTTGTTATACAAAGTTCTGGTTGAAGCTGTATGTTATGGGGGAATTCTTTGCAAAATAACACCAGCACACCCCTTGGGGGCTCCCGTTTGGTAACTTCTTGCAAAGCTAGCCCATGACATGGCCATCAAGATCAATCTGAAAAAAACCCTTTGAAATTCTTCATTATATTGCAGGAGATGAAGTATCTATTCTTGCTTCATCCTATTCCTATATAAACTCATTAACTAACCTKCTTCACTTTGTATTTCTCCTAATACATATTTTCAATGCCCTAAAGGACCGTTTGGSGGCTTTGATGCCCATCTGATTGAATCATTCTTTGTGATGGTTTGTAACAGTGCTTTGGTTTGCTCTGGCTGTGGTGTGGAGCGAAGGGACCTTGCAAAACCTCAGGGACAAAAGGTGCTGAGAGAGAGGGGAGGGGGATGTAGGAGGCTGCAGTTKGACAAAATCAGTCCTGGTCAGCATTTGCAGTCAAGTGGGACATACAGAGTARTCATCAACTTGGGTAATTTTGGTGAAGATAATTAAAAATTCAATTTGAACAGATCATAAAGTATCCATATGTTAATTTTAAAAGCTTCTCTGTGTCTGGATCTAGCTTGGTTTTCCTCTAGTTTATGCTCCTGCAAATGTTTGCCAGCAGAACTCGTAGGACTAAAACTTCGTATCTTCTGGTTTGTCTTGGTCTAGTAATCACCTGCCTGTGTCGTTCACATTAAACCAGAACTTGTGAGCAGAATCCTTAGGCACAGAGACTATGAATGCTCTCCTTTGAAATTTTCCCCAAATCTTGATGTCGAATGCTTTGYAGGTGTCTCAGCCTGACAGGATTTCTGCTTGGTGTGATGGGCCTTCACATGACTTATTTGTATGAGTCAACCCCTCTTCTGCCAGCCTGATCCAAGGTCAGAGTCCCACCATGGACATGTTCAGCCAGAGTTCTGGCCATTTGYTTGTGTATTGGCACATAAAGTGTAAAAAATACTTGCCATCCCTAGAAATGTTTTGAGTTGGCTGATTGTCTCCGTGGTAAGCCCACCTCAGTTTCAATTTTCCTCATTGCTGGTGTCAGAAGCAGTGGCCAGATGATCCCAGGGAAGGAGTGGTGGAAGATGTGACCTCCTCTGCAGGAACATGCTGTTTCTGTTAATTTTTTTGGCTCAATCCAGTGCTTCTCATTTGTTTCTGAAAAGCCAGCTGATTTAACTTCCCTTAGTGAAGGTTGACACCCTCGTGTCAAAAAAACCCCAAACCCAGTAATAAAGGACAGCCTGAAAGGAGATGTCATGGCAGGCTGTGGCAAGGACCTGCTGGGATGCAGTTTATTTATTTATAAAATCTAATTAAAAGCATGTTTGCCACGGCTGCTCGTCAGAGGAGCTGTTTTGATTTATGTTCTTGCATCTCTTGCTTCCAAGATGAGACCCAGCATGGCTGAACGATGAGGTTCGGGGGGATATGAGCCAAACAGATGCACTTCAGAAAATGAAACTTCAATCTTGGATTTACTTAGCTCATTTCCTGGTGTCATTACCTTATCCGGATGATGAATGTGCCATAGTTCTGGGATCCTACACTGAATACATTTTCAAACATTTTTTTCATGCTCCCTTCTGTGGATCTCATCACGCAGCTGAGTTAATCCATTTCAGGCAGTTTCATTTTCATACCATATGTTTTCCACTGCATTCTGCGGGGATAATTATGCGGATGTAATTTACTTTCCTGTGTGATGCTAAGATGTACTCTGCTTTTCAGGTACGGTGGGGAGGCACATGTGTCCTCTGAGAAGCTCTGAGGTGACTTGGGAAGTTGTTGAAGTCTTGATAATTTTCTGAAGGTTCCRTCTCCTGTTGTCTTTTAGAGGAGTCAGGAAGGACGAACGTGAGGACAAGGAGATCGTGTACTCACTCTGGAATTTTAGTTTATTAGACTTACTTAAACCCCCATTCTGCTAGAGGGATGTTTTCCTTAAAGAGCAACTTCTCAACCATCATTTCCATRACATTAATTTTTGGGGAAGATGGGAGTGTAAAAACTGTGGTGAATTTAAGGGATTGAGGATCTTTCCTGCTCAAATCCCTCTAGCTAAGTGTTAATGTAAATTGTAAAACTGAATTACATACTYGGAGAAAGCCCAATCTCTTTTGGTTTTTTTCCTATCTAACAGATTTTTCCTATCTAACAAATCGTGATGAACAAACTCAGCTGCAATTGTGAACGGCTGCCAAGGCTTCACTAATTTATCCAAATTACTGGAACACTGCACTGAAGTTGACAAATTTAGCAACATCTGTATGGTACTAAAGAAGTTGAAACTTCCATTCTTTAAACAAATCTGTTTTACGAATGTCTTAAAGCAGAGTTTGTTTTAATTGGTTTGTGTTAGGGGTGAACAGGTTGTCCTTGGACTACAGATGTGACTGAATTTTGGAGGAAAAAAATACTCAGTTGGATTATTTGGTAATTTAGGCTGGGAAATCTCTTCCTTGCACACACTTCCTTAGGGTTTGGGGGTTTTAAAAYTGATTTTTTAATGGTAAATGGAGCCAGAATGAATGCAAACCAGAATGGCAGCATRTTTTTTAATTTGACAAAACAGTGCAGCGAGAGCACTTCTCACATAAGACTTATTTTTACTGCATTTGTAGAAATTCTTGTCCTTAGATATAAACTATGGTCTTAGCAGAGCAGAGATGTTTTGAAAATATGCCTGCTGATAATCGGCATTTAAAAAGAGATTGAACAATTAAAAAGGGATGGTGTATAATGGATGGTGTCCCTGCCCATGATGGAGTTGGAACGAGATGATCTCTAAGGTCCCTTCCAGTCCAAACAATTCTGGGAATCTCTAATCATTGGGAGCAGCTTGATGCCATCAAATCCCCTGCTCTATTTTAGGCTGTTGAGGCTGAAATCTCTACCCAGTTGATTTCAGGACTGTGGCTGGGATCTTAGTGATACAGGGATAAAGGTGATAAGGGAGATTTCCAAGGAGGGATGTCAATGATTACATGATAAATCAGGGAATCCCTTCATTGGTAAGGGTTGGGAAGATGGAGATGCAGGATGTACTTTCCTCATGGCAACATGAGAGCCTRGGGTGACTTTTGATGGGGGAAATGCCAAACCAGCAGGTTATGGAATGTGAGGACAAGGAACTTGGTCTTGTCTTTTGCTCTTCATTAAAATAAATAAAATTTCAAAAATCCCCAAACCTCTATTTCAGAGAAACATTTAAAGAAGGGCGACAACCAAAGCCCTCATCCTTTAAAAAATTACCCTTCAAACCTGATCATCCTTTGAAGGTCAGGGTTAAGGATGTTTGTTTAAGTCAAATTGCTGATGAGTTTTACTGCAGACTTGATTGGAAAGGCTCAAGGAAAGTGGAAAATCCCTGAGGGCTCAGGTGTAAAGTCAGCAAGGACAAGCAGGAATGCAACAAATGGGTTCCCCTGTGTCGTTCAGACCCCAAACACTGGCAGCACAAACACATTTATGCCCTTAAATGTCTGGGAAAGCTTTCTGCCTGCWGCCAGGGAATAGACAAGGATCCTAGGCTGGTTAAAATCCATTTTTCTGCAGAAATGCAAAATGCATTTTGACTGAGGATAAAAGATAGGATAGGGTAGGAAACAAGTTTTCTGTCCTGAAAAGTCAGATAAATCTCTCCAATCTGAATTATGGTCTGCGATTCCTGTGCTCATARTATAGGTGGGCTTGGTATGTTGGGGACAGAATTTTGTAGAGGGGTACATGAGGATGGGCCTATTGTGAACAGAAAGAATTTTTCATATCATTTTATGTCTCAAAAAAAACCCCAAATGAATACAGTGTGAAAATATCAGGGATGGTAAAAAAATCAGGTCTGTTTTGGTCCTGTCTGAACAATGAGCAATAACCTGGTGTTGATTAGACCAATCCAGATGAGTCCTCCAAACCTTTCTGCTGAGATCCTGTGTCATAATTCCCGTTTTAGGGCACTTTGCACTTTTGCTTAGTGTATTTTGAAATTGGAAGGGGTGGCTCACCTGCACATTCCTCKCACCGTGCTGATGCCGGCAGCTAATCCCAGGCTCTGGACAGGTCGGAGCCGCGCCGTGTCTCCCATGGCTGATGAGATCTGAGAGGTGACATCTGCTCTGGACACTGSGATGGCTGCGGGGCCACGGGAGATGGGATGACTTGCTGGATGTCGTGGCCCCAGGCACCTGCCTGTTGTGGCAGCGCCGCTGTCCTAATGTTTCTAATTCTGCTGGTGAAATGGAGTGGAAGTAATTCCAAAACCCAATAGGTTGAATATTCTGGGTTTTTTTTATTATATTATTGCTGAATCTCCTCTTYGCCCCCCACCTCTCCCTGTTCCATAATGACCTTACTTTGCCTCCAGCAAGAAAATTGAACTAATTTTGTTGACTKGTCTTTTTAAATACTCGTTATTGGATTTGCCCGACCTCTTTTTCTGCTGTGGAGAGTTGTGCTGGCCTTGTGCCAGTGGAATAATTTGTTGTAATCTGAAAGAGTTCAGTTAAAAGGATTTACTGCCCCCCTCCCCAAACTTCTGCTTTGCATAAAACGGTTCCTGGGGAACTTTGAGGTGTGTTGGGGAGATGAATGTTTTGAAATAAATCCTTTGAGTATGAAAAAGATAAGACACATGCACAGGACTTGAAATTTTTCAGCTGGAATATTTGCAGTGTGGTGAATATGAATGAAGATTTAATAGCTTGAGAAAAGTAAATTGTGTAATATTTTYAGGCAGGATTTTGGAAGGTATTAGTGAATTTCAGGGAGAAGTTTGTGATATAAGATGTTGTATTTTAGTGTGGCTGAAAGTATGGGTTCTCTTTTATGATTGATGTTGGATTCTCCTAAAACAGGTTCCAGTATTGGCGAGTATTTTCTAAGTAAGTGATGATGTGCTTGTGGAAAACCACAAGAGATCTGGATATCTGGAGGGTCTGTCATTCCCATCTCAGTTGTCCTTCATGTAAATAAAAGGTGGAAATGAAGCCAGCTGTGTCACCTGAGCCTGTTCCACCAGGATCAGCATCGCATTTCAGTTTCTCCAGATAATGCACRGCTGACCTTGGCTGTGTCCTGTCCCCTTCCAAGGGCAAGGATGCCAGGTTTAGGAATTATTTCAAGCTTGTCAAAGCTATTTGGTTGCTATAACAATTTTTAAAGAGCTTCAAGAAACTTAAGGATTATGTTTATAATTAATTCTTCACTATAAGCATGCTCAATGCAGAATTGTCTTTTCAGTACTGATAGCACAGAAAGTATCTAAAATAAGCTCAATACTTTTTATTAAGGGAGAGGTTTAAAACCCGAGTGTATTGCAGTTTTTGGAGGGATTTTGTATCGCATCTCCTGTTTAGGTGTAATCGATGGTTTTCTGCACTGAGATAGGGAGCTCTCTGTGTGTTTTGTGGGAAGGAGGTGCCTCTGCTTTCACTTGAATGTGGAAGAGAAAAATTGGGAGAGACAGGACAGCACATGGTGGAAAGTAAAAGGTGAGAGGGCCTGATGATTTTCTCTAAGAATAACCCAGCAACCAAAGCTTTTAGTCCTTCAATAATTATAGAAACACCTCAGACATGTTCATAGCCAAGGTGTCCCGTGGGAGGCTTTAGATTTAGAGCAGGTTTTGTAGGAAATGAGCAGAGGAGGTGGAAAGTGGAGGWGGAATGTTTTCACATTGAGCTGGGCACCCCGTTTCGGGATAAGGGCGATTATCCGCCGCCTGCAATTAGGGCAAATCTGTCACCGGAGCCGCTTTGGGAACGGCCGGCGGAAAATACAGGAGCAGATGTCTGAGAAACACTCTGGCAGACCTGGCTTAGAGGAGCTTCTCTTTCTCCCTGTGATGGTTCTGCTTGGGATGGGGAATTATCTTGGAGATGTTTAATACTGGGCTGCTGCAATCTGTCATCTCATTGCTTCAGCCATCCGAGGATGCCTGACCTCTCTCTGTGCTCCGGGGCCGTTTGTTTTCCTTTTGTTTTAATCTTCCCTTTTTGAGGGTGGACCAGGGCAGAATTTCTTTTTCATTGCAGTGCTCTGTCCTCATGAAAAGTCATGCCTGTTAATGGAAAAAGATTGGAAAGCTCACCCTGCACATCATACTCTGGATGGAAAATTAGTCCTAAAGACAAGGGAGACACATGGATGTACTGAGAAAAAGCAAATCCATTGTGTTAGTTTGAATATGCTCAGGTTTAATTTGTGCCCACTGAAGCATTAAAATCATTCCACTGCCAGTCCCGTGAATATTTCAATTTTTGCTGCTTGATCTCCCAAGAAACCAGATTTTCCAGCTTCCAGATGAGATTTTTTTTCCAGAGAATATAATAGGGTACAGACTGTTATCTCAATTGAGTTAGTTCTTACCTTATCAGACAAATACAGTRATTTATAAAATAATTTTATTTTCCAGAATGTGCTTTTGAATTTTATTTTCTACCCAACCACATTYGTCCTCTCTCCGAGCTTGTGTTGAGCTGTAGCTTGGCTGGGTGAGGCGGAAGCTCTTACCCAGGTGGAGAATGAAATCCAGATCCCAGCCGTGGTGTTGTTCCARCTTTTGCCCCAAGATGGGAAGATTCAAATGAAATGCAAAGCCTGTGTATGTCTTTGTCCCCTGGTGTCATCTTAGTTCTTGTTTGTAGGTTCTGTCTGYCCTTCTTTGTGTTGGGTAGGAATGCACCTGTTTGCCAGGTTTGGAAATCAGGGGTGCTTTATTCCTAATCCTGCTGGTGATGCACAAATAGCACAAGGTGTGGGATCCCCCATAAACTGCTTTAAATGACCCAGAGGCGCCACAAAATACGTGTTTATTGCAGCAAAATGCTGGGTCAGAGCATCTGCTGTAGATCCTTGATAATTTGCTGCTTATTTCATTTCATAAAGGTGAATTATGACATTCCTAATGGATGTATTGATTCTCTGGTGCCAGTCTTCAAMCATCTCTGAATTTCTGCAGCCTCCAGTCAGCCTCAGTCGTATCTGATTCATCAGGAAAAGCAATAACTTGAGGACCTTCAGGAGGAGCTGAATTCAGCTTGTCCAGGGCTCCAAGTTCTGCTCAGGTGAGACCCCACCTGCAGAGCTGCCCCAGCCCTGGGGCCAACAGCAGAAGGAGCTGGAGCTGCTGGAAAGAGCCCAGAGGAGGCCACGGAGMTGCTGCAGGGCTGGAGCCCCTCTGCTCTGGAGCCAGGCTGGGAGAGCTGGGGGTGCTCACCTGGAGAGGAGAAGGATCCAGGGAGAGCTCAGAGTCCCTTTTGGGGCCTAAAGGGGCTCCAGGAGAGCTGTAGTGGGACTGGGGACAAGGGAAATATTTCAGTTAAATACTTGATTAGCTCCTGCTTTTTTTGGTTTGTTTTTTTGCTTCTCTGTCTGATACCAGAGTTTTCAAAGAACTACAAAGCCTGTGTTTCAGGTAGCTGCCAAGAACTATTTTTAGTGGAGCTGTCAGCTCTAATTCAAGGGATTTTTCAGTACTTCTTGTATTGTGAGAAGGCTTTTGTTTTTGGTTTCATGTCCTGATGCTTTCAGAACACTCTTCTTCAAGTTTAAAAGCCACTCTTGTGTTGTGGCATTTGCCTGACAGTTTAATTTTCAGATAGAATACATTGTTTTGCGGTTCATTTAAATCTGACATTCTATCCCTGCTCTTGCTTGTAAATTATCATCATCTGTGGGCTGAATATTTTTTATAAATATGGCCTTTTTTTGTGAACTGGTTGCTGAAAGTCTTGTTWAAAGTATGACTCACCCTGATTGGTGTTTGTTTTGGTTTGGGGTTTTTTTTTTTCTTTTTTTGTATTTTTTTCCTTTGTGAGGTAACTAAGCAGATCTAGCAGTACAGTTTTAATAATCTTTTCCCTTTGATCTTCAACAGTGCAATTCTGAGTGCTGTAAAGTCTATTCCTTGTGCTGTATGGGCTGTGCAGAGCATCTATACCAGCCTTGAAGCAGTCTCTGGATAATGGAATCCTGCTCCTACAAGGACCAGGGAGCAGAAGGATGCTTTCACTTTGATCCTGCAGGATTTGCAGTAGCTCTGCATTGAAAAGAAACCCTAATTTTGGAGGATTTTGAGCTGCTTGGTTCAAAGGAGTGGAAGGTACCTGTATGGTCTGACTACAAAGATCAAATTCCTAAAATATATCCCTTCGTTATAAATAAGTTATTTATATTACTCTCCTAAAATCTTTTGGTTATTAAATATCACTAAGCTGTTTGAGACACTGAACATGGAGAGGACACAGATAACAAAAGGCATCACCTCTTACTTAACATGAAACTAAATCCAGTCAGGAGCAGTCTCTTGATTTCCTGACGAGGCTGTGGCTCCTGCTGCTGAGGGCTGACCTTCACTGAGTGCAGAGAAGATGATTCTCTGTGGGGAAATGATTTCATTGCCCRTGGAAAATGGGAAGGAGGGTCAAGGACGAGAGGCAGCTGGAGGGGGAAGTTAGCTGAGGGTTGCCTTCGTTTAAGGAGATTTAAAAGAGTGATGGTGCACTCGAGTTGAAGCCTCAGTCATTTTGTCTGGAAAATTAGGGCTTTAGCAGAAGAAACCAGCAGATGCAGGGGTACATGGCATTGTAAGAATATGGACTCCCAAAAATAACTTTATTCCTATTCAGATGCTTGAGAAAAGCTGGATTGTAGTATCACTTAAAAAAYAGGAGACCGAGGTGAAAAATAGGAGAATCAGCCTTTGAAATTCTTGTTGGTTAACAGGTGCGTTCTACCTAAAATGGAAAAAAGTGGGATTTAGCTGGTGCCCAGCCAAGTTCATTTTTATCGTTCATTTTGATCTTGTTCAGTAAATGTCCTATCAGGAGGAAAGTTGGAATCATCTTGGCAGAAGAGAAAGCTCATGGGTTAGTGTTGGTGAGTCGCAGATAATAATTCTTGTGAAATGCAATAAAATTGTGTAGGGAACACTGGAAAATTTTATTTGAAATGGACTGCTTGCCAAAAAGAGTTTTCTGTCAGAAGGCTTTAAAACCATCCCTTCCTTGCTATTGGTCATGGTTCATAATCCTCCATAAAATGAGGAAAGRGACAACATCAGTAACCACATTATTACATCTTCTCCTGGTGCTATTGCACTTAAATTTGACTTTACTCCTAAGCTGAATTATCTTCTTCAAAATAGCTTCAAAGATCCTAAGACTACAGGAAAAATATCTGAAATTATTAATTATTATTTGACCCAGTATTCAAAAAAAACATAGTGATGTTCAATTATGTAAATTGTCCCTAACTGTATGTTTCTAGGGAAATGCAGCACAGGTACCGTCACTTCTATAGTGATTTAATTTTATTTAAGTTTATTTTCCTGTGTCCCTGGGCTCCACAATAAGCAAAGCTGAGAGGTGTCRGTATTTGTCTTGGCTTGTCCTGGAAGTGGGTTGAGTTTCCCAAGGATGTAGAATGTTGAGGAAGGATCCATATTGAGTATCTAAGGGAGGACATAATTTTTTAACCCACAAAAATCCTTTGCTGTGGATCTATATATTAGTATTTATCAGTATATTGCTATATGTAGTTGATGTAGGTCAATATGTATTTATATGGCAATATTCAAAATACTCTGCCATTTCATTGTAAAGGTAAGAAATAATTTCTTGATGGTAACATAAAAAACCCCTTTTTTTTTTTTTTAAATGAGCTGCCCCTTATTTCCATTATCTTTAGAAACTTCCTAATGCAGCGATTAGGTGGCATTTAGGTGCCAGCACAGTGTATTTGYGCAATCCTTGGTGCTTCTGGAAATCCTTCTGCCTGTTGCTCAGCTGTTACTCCAAGTGTGGTGCTTGTTGGAGCTGGAAGTGGTCCTGRAGTGCCTCCACATCCTTCAAKGAGCTTCCTTTTTGGCWCAACAGTCCTCAGGCTGCTCCCACYGCCTGCAGCGCAGCGTTAGGAGGAGAAGGATTCCTTGATTTCCCCAGGTTTTGTTCTCTGAAGCTCTTGAGCTCCTCTAGAGTAGAAGCACCTTGTCCTTAACGCTGSTGTAATTCCTGAGCTCTCAAAAGGTATTTTCTGCAGCTATTTTGGGGCTGGAAGACACTTCTCGGTGTGAATTCCTTTAGTCCTTGGCAGCATCGCTCTGTTCTTACACTTTATATCCTTCTTTTTTAGCAGCTTCAAAAAGGCYTTTACTGCAAGTGCTGCTGGTTTTCAGGCTCTCTATGTGAAATTTAAGCTGCAAACTAAAATATAAATAGCTGGGCACATGCTTGGAGCACTAAGAGGGAGATCCTGAGTCCATTTAYGGTTTCTCTGTCTCCTTGATCACTAGCTCTGCTCTGTGCCTGCATCAGTGTGGGATTTGACAGTGATCTGTGCTTTCAGAATATCAGCTCCAGATTTGTTTCCAGTCTGATTTCCAGAGGCTGTACTGCTCTGTGTCCACCTGTGAGGAGCAAATCCAAGCAGTCAGGGCAGAAAATCTGATATTTGGCTGTTCATGTGAACAGAATTGCTGTGTTGGTGAGGGATGCTCTGTCTGATGATGATGCTGGAGCCTGGAGTTCATCCAGGAAAACCTGAAGGGGCGGTAAATGTAATTCTGTCCGTTTTATAAATGACACATTTGTCTGGGTGTTTGGAACAGGGTTTGTCCCACCTCTGGCCAGTGACTACTACATTAGTCATTAGAAGCAGCAAAACAACCTGTAGCAAGGATTTGTCTCCCTGGAGGACTCAAAACACTCGGGATACACGAGGCTCTCCCTTAGTTTCTGCCTTTTTGGTAGGTAGTCCTTGCCATTCACTGACARTTCTCATTAGTCATGTAGGGAATGTTGGAGCAGCAAATTGAGTTAAACTGGTGTCACCATTGCAGCCTGAAAGAGGATCCAGCAATTCCCTTTCTTAAAATTTTGGGATTTATATTACTATTCCCTTTCGTTAAATTTTGGGGTTTATATTACTATTTTGCTGGTTTTTGGCAAAAGAAAAGCCAAGGGAGCAGCTGGAGGACCCCATTCCCYGTGTAGGGCCATGTTTTGGGAGAGCAGAAGTGCTTTCAGAAGTTAAGATTCAGTGATCCAAATTCAGAGCTCAAGAAAGAGGAACTATCCAGGGCAGGATTTTCTTTGCACCATTTTTTTGGGGTTTTCCAGAACCACACAGAGATGCTGTGACAGAAGCGAAGATGGGAGTCACTTCTCCCATGCAGCTGCCTTGCTCAAGACCTCACCAGGGCTTTTTGTATTCTGGTTGTTTAAATGTCATTTCTTTGGCCCCTGTCTGTGCCTTTGGTAGCATCTCCAGCTCGTGAGGCAGGAATCGTGCAGGCAAGAGCTTCATTCGCTGCGTAGCCCGGCTGAATTCCTTGGATGCTGATTCACTCCCTGCACTGAAAGTGCTTTGACCTTAACCAGGAGAATAAGTGATCGTTTTGTTATTCACGTCCCAATTCAGTTCCTCCTTCCTCAGAAACGTTTGTAACATTTTAGGAGTAACTTGTTTCATAACAGCTTTTCTAGTATTTTTTTTTAGCTTTTTCTTTTTCTTCCCATTTTCATTTTGTCTCAGCTAAAGGGTCTGATAGAAGCTGAGAGATTTCCACAGGAGATGCATCAGCGAGAATGTGAWGGACAGCAACATAGTCACCCACCTCCCAGTTTCTAGGAGAAGAGGAACCACTGAGTGGTTGTCATAGCACAGGGAAATACCAAAACCTCAAGACAGGGTGATTCCAAGCTCTGGAAAAGATAATTGTCCACTTATATGTATCCATGGGCTTCTTAATATCGAGAAATGTCAGATTAAAGTATGGGGAAACCGAGCCCATCTCTGAAAGAGAGGAGGGAACRCCTCTGGTCCCCAGCAAGGAGCTTCCAGGTGCCAAACTGAAACTCAGGTGTCATCCTCCACTATAGAAGTGAACAGACAAGGAGGTGACAGAGTTGCTGAAAGTGCTGCATAAAACTGAAAGACATGAGAAAACCAGCCCAATATGACTTGTTTCAAATTTTTCATGCCATGGGAACAACCTGTTGAGCTCAGGAACAACTTAGAGAACACTTGCAACCTATTTTAGTTCCAGTGTGGGCAATTGTGGGTCTTTGGGAACAATTTACATAGGGTGAGCTGTGGAGTCACTGCTTCTTTTGTGTTCTGGGAACCCCCCTCAGAGGCTGAGTGGGCATCTCTGGCTGTTCAGGCATCTTTACTTGCAGAAATAGTCCCTTCTGCTTGAGGGAGGGTGGCTGACACTGACCAAGGGTTGACACTCCTTTTATTACAGCTTTTGATAATAACAGCCAAACCTCAGTTTATGAATCTGACTTGGATTGGGGACATGGAGAAGTTTTAACTCAGAATCACTTGGGTTTGCAGGAAATGAAAGGACACCAAGCTTTTACGTTCACCCRCATTTGTGTTGAACTCTGAGCAAGACAAAGCGGGTTTAACAGAGGAGATTTTTTTTTGTTTCAGAGGAATTGGGACCAAATGGGAAATTTTAAGGGGAGAGGAAAGAAGCCCCCGAAGCAGTCAGTTGAGATGTTGCCACCAATYGCCTGCATGTCCTTTCTGTCAGTGCCTGTGAGGCTTTGATTTGGCTCCGTGCCGGGTCCAGCAGGAGCCTGTGTGGCTGCAGAGCCTCCGCGAGTGTGTCTCCACTTCTGCTTTCATTTTCTGTTCTAATTTAAGTTGTCTCACTGCTTTGGCAWCTTGCTTAGGTGCCTCATTCCAAATAAACCGCTCTGAAATTCAGCCAAAAGAACCTTTCTTCTGTATGTGGACAATCCTGGAGTGCTAATGGGTACTCCCCTCCCCATCCAAGCTTATCATCCCTCAAGAAGTAAATTTGAATTGTGACTGCAGATCTAGTTGAAGACATCCCTGCTCATTGCAGGAGGCTTGGACTAGCTGACATTCCAAGATCTCTGTAGTGCTTCCAAATCTTACTTTTCCTGCGATAGAACTTCCATTCTTTTTGAAGAAATAATTTTAGAGAAATTTTTCACCTCACACCTTCTCCACACCAATACCTAGGTGCATAAATCTGTGTTTCGGGTACCACCACCTCCTGCACTTGCACACAAGGTTCTTTGAGAGGGGCCCATGATGATGATCAAGTGACAACAATGATGTTTCTCTCCCATCAGCAAAGAGTGGGAAAAGAAAAACACAGTGAGCATGGAAAAGGGAGATGATAAAAGGAGAGGGTTAAGCATTATGCAGATTCTGAAAGGRGCTGACATGTGCAACAGTGCAGTGAAAACCAAGATGCTGAGCTTCCACCTGGATGTTCCCCCTGTCTGTAGCTGTCACAGATGTGTCAGCCTGGCACCAGTTTTGATGTCACCAAGGCATTATTTTGGGTACCAGTAGCACRAGGCTGTTGGCTGCTGCAGGAGAAACATCTGGAGAGCTCCTGTGCCCAGGAGACTCAGATAAGGCAGTGAAGTGTGCTTAGACTGGCAGTTTCTTTATCAGATTTTATACATTTTCTATACCAGGAATTACTGCCCTGCTTGGTGTGTGTTGGGATGTGCCAGTGGATGGATAAATCCAGTCCGTCCTGAGAGCCAAACCTGACGACTGGAAACAGGGAGAAGGATTCCCTGTTTCTGTCGCCCCTTGCCAGGTTAGGGGATGTTATAATAAACTCAATGAACTTTGCTTCCAGACTTGCCCCTTTAGCAGCCTCAACACTGACATTGATCCTTGTTTTTTCCAAATCATTCGGTATTTGGCAAACTCTGCCYGTGATTTCAGGCTTTAGCTGTCACAGATTATTTATTGCGGGTTCRGATGCTTCCAGTTTGTTTTGGATTTTTGCCACGTGTTGCTGATGCTGTCCCTGAGAATGAGTATACTGAGACTGGTCTTTCTCAATGTGTATTAAACAGTGGTCAAATAGCAAAAGATCACATATAAATACTGGTTGATTTTTACATTCTATGTTTAGCATTCATACAAAGCCTAATTGACAATCGAAATTTTAGTCTTCTTCTGTCAACCTGCTGATCACCAGATAATTACTGTCATGTTTATGAGGGCCTCTGAGCCTTCTCCTTGGAACTATTAATTAATTTTGTTATGTAGGAGACCACAAGTAATTTAATTAATTAGGGTTGGAGATTGTGCTTTTTTAAATTGGAAATAGAATTATGTGAGTGTAGTAAAATTGAGCAAAGTCAGCAGTCAGGGTTAATTTGAGAAGAATCTTCATTTGTATGTAGAAAATAGAAAAGGATATAAAAAATATTAGTCTGAAAGGATATGGTCAGAGGGCTGGAGTCCCTTTGCTCTGGAGCCAGGCTGGGAGAGCTGAGGGTGCTCACCTGGAGAAGGGAAGGATCCAGGGAGAGCTCAGAACCCCTTTTGGGGCCTGAAGGGGCTCCAGGAGAGGGACTGAGGACAAGGGATGGATCCAGGGAGAGCTCAGAACCCCTTTTGGGGCCTGAAGGGGCTCCAGGAGAGGGACTGAGGACAAGGGATGGAGGGACAGGACACAGGGAATGGCTTTCCACTTCCAAAGGGCCAGGATGGATGGGATATTGGGCAGGAATTGTTCCCTGTGAGGGTGGGGAGGCCCTGGCACAGGGTGCCCAGAGCAGCTGTGGCTGCCCCTGGATCCCTGGCAGTGCCCAAGGCCAGRCTGGACATTGGGGCACCCTGGGGCYGTGGAAGGTGTCCCTGCCCATGGCAAAAGGTGGAATGAGATGAGCTCTAAAGTCCCTTCCAACATAAACCATTCTATGATTCTGTATTGACTTAAAATGCCATAAATGTTTCCTTTCACAGGCGTGCAGAGTCCATACATTTTTGGCAAGTCCATTCCCAGAAGCCTGCAATAGGCAAAACGTATAAATGGCTGAAATGTACATCATTTTTATATGTTCTCATATGAATGTAAGCACATAGCAACTCAAAGGGCCTTTAATTAAAGTAGTGCATAGAGCAAGTATTAATGGGTGGCAAAATACAAACTGTGTGTCATTTTTTTCATGTTCTTATTTAATTTTTTATGTCTAAATGCAAAAATATTATTCATTTTCCAAGCCACGTAATAGCTAATACAACAGCCTGCTGGCTGGTTGTCATTAGGAGAGCCTTTCTCCCTGACATGTGCTAATTACCTCAGGATGGAYATTTCATTGCATTATTTTCTCCAAAATGCATTGGAAAAGCTGGCTGTGTGCACGAGGCGTGTTGGATGCTGAGCAGGGCTGGGCTCATGTGCAGCAGGGCTTGGGACACCACAACCAATTAACTTCATTAATGTTGCTTTGACCTCCCACAACACTCCGAGCCATGTTTGGGGTTGTTACCAATAAACCCTGTGGCACCCYTGGGATTTACAAGGCTCCAATTAACACCCCTTTGCATTCTGCTCTCAGAAGCTTCTGGTCTTTGAGTGGTTTTGTGCAGAGGGACTTGGCTCTTGTGCATCCCCAGAGTTTCTGAGGCTTTTAGCATCTCCACGGGGTTCACGCTTGGCTCACGATCTGGCTGGATTCATGTTGTTTGGATGCAGAAGRCACAGATGTTTGTTATTATATCAATTCCATGCAGAATAAACATCTCTGGAGACGTTTGGGTGGGTGGGGTGGAGAGGCCTGATGCTTTATAGCAYATTTATTGAACATGCAGGAGGGAGAAGGGAAGGTTGGTTTGCTCAAGGTAACCAACCTAAAGTCCTGTTTGCACTTCTCACGTGAGTCAGCAGTCTTGGATACGCACTGATAACACCAATAAAAATAGCCAGTCCTCTTGGCCTGAGCTTTAAAGTAAAATCTGGGTGAGGAATTAKCGATCTTAAGTATGGTAGGGGGTTTTTCCCCCCTTCTTGATGAAAGGCTGGTGCTGGAGTTGCAGAGCTMTACAAAGCAAGCCCAAGCCAGCACTTCCCTGACATAATTTCTGTTGCATCTGTGCCTGTAGTAAAGCCATAGGAAAGCAGCTGGAACGCTTCCCGGTGCATAATGTATGTCCTGCTACCAAGCAATGTGCCGTGAATCCCTGCCAGATGTATTTCACTGGGACATATTAATTTCTGTGCTTTGAAGAGCGCGTGGCTKGGGATAATACACTTAATGAAATATTGGAGCGAGAAACAATACAGCATAAAATAGTGCTGTTCATTTGAGGGCCTCAGAAAGGAGACAAATCTCCAGATCCCAGCCTTGCAGTGGATGTAGAAGATGGGGGTGGCTGTGCTCAGACTGAAGGTCATGGATCTGAGAATTTGGGGAGAGCACAAGGACAGGGTGACCAGTGAAATGCTTTCTTTGGATACCCTTCCCAACATCAAATGTCTGAAGTTCCCTGAACTTGTCGTGGGTTTCAACTTCATGATTTTTGGCCCTTCTTGAGCATTTTGGTGTCATGAGGGAACTGTCATAGTTGTGAGGTCTTGCCCCAGTGGAGCACTGCTCAATGAAAATACGAAACATTAGGATGTGCATGGTGTAAACTTTAATCTGTATGAAGCATCAGTGCCACTTGATTGCCCAGATCCTGGCTCTGAGGGTCCTGCATTTCTCGTAGTTCCCTTTTGTCTTTCTATTGGAATAACTCTTAACATTTCCAGGGCAGTTTGGAGTTTGTTAGAGCCAGCTGATGGAGAACTGAGGCCCTTTAACACTGGATTTGCTTTCATTTGGGGCTGCTGATGGGTGTCATCTTCTGAAGTTTGAGAAATCAGCTGCACATTTATTTGGTGTTTCAGCACTGGAGATTTGTGTTTGTTTGGTTTTCAGCAGTACAAGAAAAATAAAAAGTGTGWTTGTAGGAGGGAATTGGTTGCAGTAACTCATATCCAGTGTGAGAATATGAACATCTTTGAAAAAGGATGACTTGGTAGGGGAAAAAGTGCTRCTGATTAAATCTTCCTGGGTTCAAAATCTCCTGGACAGGAAAGGAATGGAGTTTGTCTACTCTGCACTGGCACAGGACCATGGAAAAATGTATCTGGGGCAAGGGCCAGGTGTGCAGGGGCAGTGATGGTAATTTTATATTAGCAGCTAAAATCCGTGGGTGCTGAATCAACCCGTGGGATTGATTCATGGCGTTGTCTGGTGTGTTGCTTATAAAATACAGTTTCACTGAAAATCAGAGGGTCTTTATGATACCTCAGATTGGGGGCAAGATTAGCAAAAGCTTGAGGTACTGTGGGAGTTATGTCTGAGGAGGGGGAGCCTGTGTTGTGTGTGTAGTGTCTGGATGTTAAATACCTTTATCTGCTACAGCTTTGGGRCATTTGGAGGATAACACCTCACCTGGTGTTGTTTTGTTTCTTTTTAGCCTTGCTAGCATGATGACCTGACAAGATACCCCTGACTATGCAGCGCAGGGACTGATGGGAAAGGATCCAATATGAGTGTAAATGATGTTGGAGGCAGACGACGCTTTGAGGATAGCGAGTACACGCTGCACATCTACCCCGGGAGCATCGCAGAGGGGACAATCTACTGCCCCATCACCGCCAGGAAAACATCCACGGCCGCCGAGGTGATCGATTCGCTCATCAACAAACTCCAGCTCGAGAAAACAAAATGCTACGTGCTGGCCGAAGTGAAGGAGTTTGGAGGGGAGGAATGGATCCTCAACCCCACGGACTGTCCGGTGCAGCGCATGATGCTGTGGCCGCGCATGGCGCTGGAGAACCGCATCAGTGGCGAGGATTATCGCTTCCTGCTGCGGGAGAAGAACCTGGATGGCTCCATCCACTACGGCAGCCTCCAGTCGTGGCTGCGCGTGACGGAGGAGCGGCGCAGGATGGTGGAGCGGGGCTTCCTCCCCCAGCCCCAGCAGAAGGACTACGATGACCTGTGCGGGCTGCCGGACCTCAATGAGAAAACGCTCCTGGAAAATCTCAGAAACCGCTTCAAGCAGGAAAAAATCTACACCTACGTTGGCAGCATCCTCATTGTTATCAATCCCTTCAAGTTCCTACCTATTTATAACCCCAAATATGTCAAAATGTACGATAACCATCAACTGGGGAAGCTGGAGCCCCACATTTACGCGGTGGCAGATGTGGCTTACCATGCTATGCTCCAGAGGAAGAAGAACCAGTGCATCGTGATTTCAGGAGAGAGCGGTTCAGGAAAGACACAGAGCACCAACTTTCTGATTCATCACCTCACCGCTCTCAGCCAGAAGGGATTTGCCAGCGGAGTAGAACAGATTATTCTTGGAGCTGGCCCAGTGCTTGAGGTAAGATGGAAACGATAGCAGTGTGGAAATGTTTTAATGGTGAAAAAAACCAAACCCAAGTAGTTGGGGTTTTATTATGACACTACTCTGAGGTTATCTGCTAAATACTGATAATAAAGTGACAACTGCAGTAGCAATGAGAGAAGGTTGTGTTTCCACCTATAGAATCCTACCTGCTTCCCAAAAAAWGAGGATAAAAATAAAAGTACAGCAAATGGCTCGCTGCCAGATTTGTTAGTGCTTTGTTTTCACTCAAGTGTTTCTTAATGCTGGTTTATCTCGGTGGTTTCTCAGTGGGAAAATGGAAATGAGAATTATCAGTAGCTATTTTCTAGTACATTGGAAAGAAAATTCATTGCACACAGYGTATGGATAATGTATTTATGGGGTTTCTGTGCATTCGACTTCTTTGAGCTGCGGAAGAARTCAAAGGTAACTTTCATGGCCAAAATTGTCTTTTCTAACCATGAGCGCTTGATTTGGCCATTGTGACTGGTTACTTTATGAGGACTCTTCCTGTATATTAGAGAATAGATGATCTGGACCATCAACTTTGCAGGTATGAAACTCTGAAGTGGGATACCAGSATTCATTAATTAACTTATCTTGAGTTTGCCCCATAGTCTTTGAGATGGTTTTCCTTGGAATTGCCAGCTTTGCTGGTTAGAGTTCTGTTGGTTRAAGCCCATCTGCACAYGGGTGATGTGTTAGCTTTGGCTGTGCTGTTGTCCTTGGAAGCCGTGATGCACGGAGGTGGTTTGGTGTCCCTTCCCTTCCCTTCCCTTCCCTTCCCTTCCCTTCCCTTCCCTTCCCTTCCCTTCCCTTCCCATGAACAAAGGATGGGCAAAGAGTTTCATTTTGCAAAGCCAAAAGGTTTCTCTTTGTGTTTTCATGTCAGGTGGAATGGGCTGAGCTAATTTAATCTGGAGTTAGCAAATGATTGTAGTACTTTGGGATGGGCTTTGCCCTGAGCAGCAGCAAAGCTGCAGGACAAACTGAAGGTAAAGGAGTTAAAATGGCTTTTTTTTTTGGGACAGCATGCAGGAAACTTAATTCTCTTAAAGCACGCAGGCAAGTGGACTCCCTGTCCTTACGTTCACTGCTGTTTCTCCTGTTGTTTTCCAAGAAATTATGGAGCTGTTTCTTGCTGGAGCTGGTGAGAAAACATGAGACCAGGCTCTTGTAGTCTGCAATTAATAGTGGTTACTGTGGTGACCCACATCGGTGACCACATTCATTTCAGAAAACCGGTATGAAAACTACGGCGTTCCACCTCCAATCCTGTTATTCCACCTGCAATACTGTTGTTTATTTGAAACACTTCCATGCTGTTTAGTCTTTGGTAAGTTGCTTAATGTGTCATGTTGGACCAAGGTCACTTTATAGTTCTCTTTAGCAGTGTGAGAGGGAGCATCTCTGTCTAGGTTAGATTTTGAGAGGTAGGGAAGAGAGATCTCCATGAAAAAGAAGGTAGAAGGAAGTTTGGGAAGTTGTTTTTTTCTTAGATTCTGCTTTTTTCAGGAATAGTTTATCTGCTTGCTTGGCTCTTGGGTGGAGAGAGGCAGCACAAATGGTTTCSTGGGATTCCTGCTCTGGTTGCGGCCACTCATTCCTTCTGGGGACCATTCACAGAATGGTCTGGGTTGAGAGAATTCATCCCATTCCACCCCCTGCYATGRGCAGGGACACTTTCCTCTGTCCCAGGTTCCTCCAAGCCCTGTCCAACTTGGCCTTGGACACTGCCAGGGATCCAGGGGCAGCCACAGCTGCTCTGGGCACCCTGTGCCAGGGCCTCACCATCATCACAGGGAAGACTTCCTTCCTAATTTTTCATCTTCTTCTCCTTTAAAAAGCAGCTTTGTAGTTTCTCTCCTTGGTTCTCTTTTCACTAGATGAGATTGCTCAAAGCTGCAGTGTCCTGGGGAGTTGAGTGTGTTGGGATGAGGTGGAGGGCARGGATGTGCTCCAGCCTTTTGCTTTCCTTTCGCAAGATCTGCAGCTGTTTTTGAGGGGAAAAAAATCCTGAATCATATCTGTTATATTTTTTTGCTGTTGGAACAGAAGTTTGCATTCTTTCACTCCGGCAGCTGGACGGCTGCTGTTGTGCTTCGTCGGCTTCCAGGCCTCTTGGAGAAAGTGGGGGTGATCCAGAATTTCTTCTGCTCTGCCAGCACCAGTTCCAAATAGTCACAAATCAGGCAGCCTTAAAGATAAAGTGGCCATATTTCTGCTTTTCCTTCTCTTCCTAGAATTTCCCAAGGAAGGGACCTTCAGGGCAGAGCTTTGGGTTGTGTTACCCTGCAAACCGTTTACAGATTTGACCTTTTGAGTTGTGGTTGAAATAAATTGAATAAACTCTGGAAGTTTAAATGCCAAACTTTTGAGGTTTTTTTTTCTTCTTTTCCTTTGTTCTTTTCCTCTCCTCCAGACACCTTCTTTGATCCACTTGTTTTGCCACTGCGTATTTAAGATCAGATGGTGTTCAGCTCAGGTTTGTCTTTCAGAGGCAGCGACGCAGCTCTTTGTGCTGAGACTTCTGATTCTGGGAATGGAGCAGCCAGCAGCTCACTTGGACCCGTTGATCTCTTTTCCTCCTTGAAAAGTGACTCTGGCAGGACAAGTGCATGGAACCTCCTGTTCCTGGGAATGCCTTTGGTGTTGTGCTCACAMAGCAGGAACGGAAGCAGAGCAAAATTAAGATTTTTTTTTTTGCAGCTTCTCTGTTTTCCTAATTTACCTTTCTTGAACAGCTTCAGGCTATTGTTTGGGATTTTTTTTTATTGTATGAGATTCCTGATTCTTGTCCAAATCGTACTTTTGGGGACAGCTGTCAATACAAGCTGTTACTGCCATCTAAACACGGTGACATCATCCACTAGCTGCACACAGTTTGAGGTGTGTGCTGAGACCAGGCATGTCCTTTTAAAGTGTATTTGATGTAAATCCTATGGATTTTCTTTTTCCTCCACTGGGATTTAATAGGAAAATTTTGTTGYAGTCCTGCTCCTTGGAATGGTTGCAATATGCTTCTTTTGGTGAAAAAAGATTTTATAAAAAAAGATTTGCACATTTATATATTATTTGTCATAAGTTGTTTTAAAAACAGGTGATTTTCTTTATATTTTTCCTCTATTTTCCCCCATTTTCTTATAAAGCACATTTTTCCCTGTGGGAACTTGCTTTTTCAGCAGAGCTGAGCTTACCAGAATTTTTCACTTTGGCTGTTTAGTTTTGTGACTGAACTTCTCAAAATCCACAGTTTTGTATAGTTAATTGAGGCAGACTTGCTCATGCTGCGATTCCATTCTGTTTCCAGTTGACTCCATGCAATCCTTGAGGTGAAAACTTCTGCTCAGCTTGGTGCTCCATCAGGAACCCAGAGTGCCACAGCTCAATAAAAAATTGATGGGCTGAGCGTGCCCAGGGAAGGGGCTGGGGCACCAGGAGAGCTGAGCGACCTGGGGARGGGGCTCAGCCTGGAGAAAAGAGGGATCAGGAGGGACCTTTTGGYTCTGCACAACTCCCTGACAGGAGGGGGCAGCTGTGAAGGGTCAGGCTTTTCCCAGGGAGAAAGGGAGAGGATGAGAGGAAATGGCCTCAAGTTGTGCCAGGGGAGGTTTAGRTTGGAAAAGTTTCYYCWCACTGGAGGAGATGTGGCTGCCCCATYCCTGGAAGCGTTCAAGGTCAGGTTGGAGAGGTTGCACAACCAGGTCTGGTGGAAGGTTCCTGCCCAGGGCAGGGGGTTGMGTTAGAGAACCCTTGAAGTTCCATTCTCATCCAAATCCTCCCATGATTCAATTTGTGCTCTACCTGGAGAGCTGTGCTTTAGCCACGGGGATATTTTATCCCARATCTAGGGAACTTGTTGATATGAACTTGGAATGGTGTTTTAAAGCCCTTTTTTCTCTTTAATTAGATTAACTAGAAACATCCAGATGAACTTTATATTGGAATCCCAGCTGTTTTCATGGACTGTAACCCTTCCAGGTGGGAGGAGGATGGGATCGTCACCCTGTGCCGGTTTAGCATCCTCCTCCCTCCTCCTGAACCACACTTCAACTTTCTGGGCAGCTCTGAATACAAGCTAGTTTACTACATCTTGCTAATTTTTTTTCAATTCTCCGTAAAACTGCAGAAGTAGGAGATTTCTCTCTGGTTCAGGTATGCCCAGTCCTYACTCAGGTAATGCATGAGCCTTGGTCTAAAGGAGTCTGCACCARATTATTTTTTCATCCGTCCCTTTCTCAGCATCTCATCTGTCACAGGAGTACAGTCATGGCAGCTACACACACCAGATGTGTTGTCTGAGCAGCTGTTTATTTGCCTTTTCAAACATCCCAGAGGGGATCTCTCAGTTGCTTAAAAAAGAAAAAAAAATAGCCAAGAGCCTGTTCCTGGGAGAGGCCTCGGAGCGCCGGCAGTGGCCAAAGGGAGCTGCTGCTGCCCTTCACAGCTGATGTGCATCTGCAGCATCTCTGCCAAAACCAAAAAAAAAAAAAAATAGGGAATTGATTGCTTAAATTCCTTTGGAAAGGATTGCAGCAAGGTTTTTGTAAAGTTGGCCCTGCCAACTTTCATTCCCGATGGTGGTGGTGGTTTGTACAGGAACCTTAGGAGCAGCAGCTGGAGCTGCTTTTTGATTTCTGGGGYAGTATTGTGCAATGTGTGTGTTTTGCTTGTGTGGGGAAGTCAGAGCTGCAACCTGAAGGTCTGGGAGGCTGAAAGCCCTTGTTTTTAGGGSTTTTTAAAATCCTGATTGTTGGAGGGAGATGCAGGCAGCACCTAGAAGATGCTGAATGTTATTTTCCAGGACTTTGTGGCAATGGCCAGCATCCTCCCAGCTGAATTCAGCCCTGGCARCAGCAGCTGGAGCTGTGGCCCTGGAGGTGTTGGCGGAACGGCTCCACACTGCTGGAATTGCAGTGGATGCTGCTGGATGTTTCCAGAGCCAAACAAAGAGCCATTGAGTGGAGTTAGAAAAATCAATTAACTGGAAGGATCAGGCATGTCCTGGACTTCCAGCAGGTTCGGGTGGCACTGGACAGCACAGAGGGGCCAAAGCTCCCTGTGCACGCAGCCTCTGCTGCTTCTCCYGTGTGTGCCAGAGCTGGAGCTATCCCAGGTAGGACCCAGCTCCACTGCAGATCCCACCCTGTTAACCCTGACCCTGCAGAGCCAGGATAGGGGGATACTCTCTTCCTATAGGAATGATGGTGCTGTTATTTGCCTGTGAGAAATGATGCTTGCAAGAGACCATACTCATATTTTTATCTGGAAAAGTGCTAATGGGTTATAAACTTTGAGTATATTCTATTTTTTCCCTATTCCTGCTTGAAACAGTATTAATGGGAGACAAAATTTCAGTATATTTACATTTTTACCCCCTACTAAGAACAGCATTAATGGGAGGTAACCAAATTCCATTAAAGTGGTCTTTACAAAAGAAATAGATTCTCGGATTCAGTTCACAACATTCAGTTTCCAATACACTGATGTTTAAGTAATTGGGTTGTATCCTGTGACTCTAAAATTTTTATATCCAAAAAATGGATTTATATGAAGGGAAGAGGGAAGATTTATTCTTCTGTTCATTACTCACTTTTGATTATTTTTAACCTATAATATTGCAATTATCACTGCTCTCCCATCTGTGTGCGGGGTAGGTGTGAACGCAGCAGCCAGGATTTTTTCCCTTTGCATTGTTGCCTCCCCAGTGCCTGGAAAGGTTAGAGAGGGAGCAGAGCACGGAGATTATCCAGCTGATGCCTAATGTGGGAAGAATTCGTGCAGGCCTGACACAAAGGACTCCCACAGCAAGGCTCAGGCACCAACTGCTTTTCACCAGCGCTTGCAAAATGCTGGGATTCTTCAKCTGGGGAGGTTTTACAGTTCAGGCTCTGGATCAAATAGCGTCTTGTTCATCCTTTTTTCTGAYGCTGAATTATTCAATATTTTCACTGTAGAGTCTTCCTGCCATATCCAGATGGGCTGTATCAGTGCCTGGGTCTAATATTATTATTATTATTTTTCATTACTTGCTATCTTCAGCAAATATTTCATTACTCCAAAGTCCAGATTATTGCGRTTGAATGGCAGAAATTGGTGTTTCTGCCCTGAGATGACAGCAGGGAGATGGATTTGTTTTTAAAGCACATTTATATGGAGCTGCTTTTTCTCCACCCTTAAGAATTAGGAGCTATTTTGTTTCCAGGAGGCAAATGCCAAATAAACCCTGCCCTTGCTGGGTGGAGTGCTCACCTTGCAAGATATCCTAACTTTATGGACCCCTAGATAGGCAGACTTTATGGACCCCTAAGTATCAGGATCTCTGGCTATCCAGATTCTATAAATATTTATGTATCTRTACAATATAACCTGAGTCTGACCCTGGCAGGAACCACATGTTCCTGCAAACCCAGATGATGCTCAGCATTATAWGGTACTAGAGAACAATTTACTTTCTTAAAACCACTTTTTTTTCATATCTTTCTCTGTTTTATTTCACCAGTGTGTCTGTTATTTGGATTTGTATTCAGCTTTTCTGGTAAAACTTGAATATGAAGGTKCTCATTTAGCAAAACATGAAGGAAGGGCCCATTTTTTGATCTACCTTATTTTTTTTCCCTCTCTCTATTTATCAAATGCAGTTATTATAATGTAGCACTATGATAAATAATGTTTTTGATCAAAGATCATGTTGCTACTGTTCAGTAAGGCTTCCATGAGGGTTTAATAACCAAGACAAGGACTTTTTATCCCTAATGTACATAGTTAAYACAGCGCTGTGTTTTTCTAGTCACGGAGTGAGAAGTTAATGCCCTAGTAGGGATTTTGTTTCTTTCCCCCCTCCCTCCTTCTCCCAGTCAAAATACAGAGTTTTTTGGTTTTCAGGAGCATTTTCTGAGACCCTTTTGACTTTTCTCATGGCTGGGGAGCCTGTATTGGATTGGACACGCTGGGCTGGGTGCTGGGTGGGTGCCAGGTGGGTGCTGTGCTGCAGCCCTTGGTGGGGAACAGAAGAGCCTGGGAACAAGGAGCCTTTGTTGTAGGGCAGGGACTACACCCAGCTCCGGAGGTAGCAGTTGGCAAATTTGGGCTTTTTAACGGTTTCTGCCATCCCCGTGGCTTTTCCAGGCCTGGAACCTGAGTGCTGTCCCCTGAACACCTCTGGGAGAGCATTTGRGTTTGCTGCCCCAGGAGCAAATCCCTCTCCTGCCTGCTCAATGACAAGGTGCCCTACTGAGCTCTGAAATTCTATCCCAAGGCACCAAATACAATTTTCTGACTCTGTCCTGCATGTCTTCAAGGGAGAGAGGTGTTCCCTTTCTTATTTGTAGGGCAGGAATTGCTATTTGTAGCACCGGAATTGTTACTGTCACTTAAACAGTGGGGAGACAGAGAAAGTGGGGTTGGTTGTGGAAAGGGCCACAGTGGTCACCTGGTGCCACCTCCCTGCTCCAGCAGGGCCATCCCAGAGCACAGGGCACAGGATTGTGCCCAGACAGRTCTGCAATATCCCCAGGGAGGGAGACTCCACAGCCCCCTGGACTATCTGTGCAGGGCTGGGCACTGCCCAGGGCACAAGCTCTGCTTCCTGTGCAGGGGGAGCTTCTTTCCCCATATGATTTGTATGGGAATAGCAAAGTCAGTGCATTCACTGAGGAGTGTGACAATGGTCAGTGTTTAGGGTCACTGAAAATGCCTAAATCCAGGAATTGCTGGAATGGGCATTGTTGTCCACCTCTTCTACAGCATGTGGGTTGCATTTTGTTGTTCCACATCTGATGGATATAAAGAAGTTTAACCAAGTGCCTCCCGATTTGCCCCAATGCTTTGCCAAATCCAGCAGAAATCGGTTAAAAGAAGTGTAAGGCACTTAAGGGAGGCAGAGGCAGGGAGCTGCTCTGATTTGTTTGCTGTTGGAGGTTAAATATTACGTAGAGGTTAAGTTAAAGCTCAGTGGAGGGCGGTGGAACAATCCTCTCCCAATCCCACATTGCACAAGGCTCGCAGGAGCTCATGGCAGCAATTCAGGGTAGGCAAATAAAATCATTGTTCGCCGTGTTTGCGGAAGGGATCTGCCCCAACGGCAGCAGCAGATTGCAGCTCCCTTCYATTCCCTTAATTAAGATGGATGAGGGATAAACGTTGTGCCAGACAGTTGAGCCTTTGGCTTTGTCACCATGATTGGGGATTTGGACTTCTCCAGGCAGAGGCTGCGATAGGGAAGATGAAAGGACGAGCAGAATCTGAAGAGTTTATAACACCTTTTGCAGATCATTTTATTTTAACATAGAAAGCATAAAAAACAAATTATGTCCGCCTTGCATCAGCGAGGTGCCAAAGTTTTCTCTCCCTGTGTGGTTGGGGTCCCACCATTGCTCTCTGCTCCCATGAAGGGAAGCACATCCTGTTTGTAGTGAAGAGCCTTGGACAGTGAGGTCTTCCTCCTCGTGTGCCCACCAGGATCTCTGTGCTCCAACAGATGAAGGCTTCACCTCATCCTCATCCCATCCCTGCGAGGATGTGAGGCAGGACAGGRTGACACTTCCTTGCCAGTCCCACCGCCTGCAGGAAACTGTAGCTCAGGAATTTCCTAAATTGGCACAATCTCCATCTAATAAATCTGGATGGGTGTTTTTGGGGTCAGCTTRGCTGCCAACAGCCATAAGGAAAGCCAGAAGAGAGGAAAAGTTGGTACAATATTGATTATTACATATGTATAAAATAATTAAAAATTTATCACAGCACAAGACAAATCAGGATTCTTGCTGTTATGAAAAGCATTATTTATGGAACATATATATGTGTGTGTATATATATATATAAAAAAGAAAAAGTTCATCAATTTCTGCCCATAATGTAATTATATAAATACCTGGTTTTTTGGGGTTTTTTTTTTTTGCCACCGTTGTCCAGATCCACACTATTCTCTTTTGGTAGGAGGAAATAAGAACAAAGGAATGTAATTCCTGTGCGGTGACTTTGTGGTGGAGATCAAAGATTTACTGATTGTTCCAAAACAGGCAGATTTACTTAAGGTTTTTAATTGGGAGAAAAATCTTGGCCAAGGATTTCTGTGAAGGATACCAAAGAAGAATGAAAGCATCTGGGTGAAAATGCTCACGTCCAACATAGGGATAAAATGTTTATACTTAATTTGCTTTATCATTGAGGTAATCAGGGTTTTGTTTTTTTTTTTTTTTTGAGAAACAACATGTTTGGGGAGCAAAGTTTTAGTGTGGTGGGTTGGGTGGAAGCTGTATCCCAAATATTTGTTGCTTGAGCGCTTTCCAAAGCAGATCCAGACTTCAGTAAAGCATCTGACATGCTTGGACATGAAACACAAAAGAAAGAAATGAAGAAACAAAAGGAGGCAAAGCAGATTTTGTAATGCAAAATCCTTTTTCTAAGAGTTGGTGCTTTTTCAGGATTCCAAATATTCTACACACAGGCTGGTAAGTATAAGGAGTAGCCCTGAGTCTCTCCTGTGGGAAGTGTGGGGTTTGGTTGAGGTGTTCTTCTTGTATCTACAAATTGAATTATCCTTTACTTGAGGAGATTCAGAAAATAGTCCTGAAGAGCAGAAAACTCCATATTTTTTGTTGTTCAGCAAATACAGATAAGAGTYGTTTCCATCTGATGGAGATGGGGGAGATTTGATGTTGCCTCCTTAAAACAACCTTCTCCACAAGGCTCATATCCACTTCTTCATCAAAAGGGAACTTTGCAAACTTTGGAAATACACTTTTCTGGTTTAGTTTAAGGCTCTGAAAAATGTGGAGTTGGAAGCATTGGAGTTTGTCTTTATCTCCAAGGCTACGGCTGCGGAGCTGGCGATGCTCGGAGGAATGTGTTTGAATTATTAGGCTGAACTCTGCATTTCTGGGCCAGAGTGTTCCTGGTATTTGGAGGCCTCTGGGATAGAGGTAACCTTGCCAGCAGGTCATAAATTTGAGCCAGGCTTTTTTACCTTAGTCAGGAAATTCATGCTGGAGCTTTCCTTAAGCCGGGATTGGCAGTGATCTAATCCCAGCCCGCTGCCAARCCTGACCTGGGAGCTGTTTTGTGGCGTTGCGTCACTGTCCCTTTGTTTTGTCGGTCGCGCTGCAGATCGCTCGATTCCCTCTGCTCCGCGCTTTTCCCCGGAGCTGTTGATCAGGAGGGGATGAATGCACACAATCAGCCTGCAAAACCTCGCTGTCATTGCGGACACATCCCCATTCCCTGGGATGGGCTGTCCAGGGAAAATTGTAAGGAGCAGTTCCTTTTAGTTCTCCAGATAACAGCTAGAGGAAAATCTGAGGTGGGATTTTGGAGGTTTTGGGACACTTCATGCACAAGCAAATAGAAATCTGCATTGCAGGTGTCATATAAAAGTAAAAAAGAAAAAAAAAAAACAACCCAACAACAACAACTGGTATAATATATGTTAATACCTTCTATAGTACTACTAATAAAATGTGTTAATATCTCCTATAATACTAATATATGTAATATAGTATTAATTACATGAATACACACACAAATCTGTATTGCAGTTGTCACATAAAAGTCCAAAATAATATATATATTATAATATCTGCCATAATAATAATGGTAATAGTGATGCAATTACATATATACACACACCCCAATCTGCATTGCAGGTGTCAAAGAAGTTCAAAATAACATCTATAATAATATTTGTTATATTAATATATGGAATGTAATAATAGTGTAATAATATGTATGCACAGAGAAAAATCTGCATTGCAGGTGACACAAAGAAGTCCAAATTAAGATATATTAATATATCCTGTAATAATCTATGTAATAGCAATATATTYATATACATATAYACAGAAAGAAATCTGCATTRCTGATGTCATAGATGTTAGTAATTACATAAAATAAATGTTATTACTAGTAATAGTAATARTAATAATAATAATAATAATAATAATAMATCTCAGGTGTCATATAAAGTCCCCAAACAATTACTCAGGTAAAACCCTGCTGCGTTCTCTGGGTTGTGGCTTAATGTGAATATAAAAAGCTTTATTTTAACGATTCTCAAGCTATAATACAAGTAAACCCTTTGTGCTGTGGAAAAGCACAGCTGTGATGGACAGTTGAAATATTTGAAGAGTTGTGGAAGTGTGTCCAATATGTTAATTACTGCATCTCATAATGAAAGGTTAGGTGTGTTTGTTACACGTTGGGTAGAAGTGGAGATGCTGCTCCAGTACTTGGCTACATCRCTAGGAGGTGAAATTCATATGTAATAAGTCAGTTTTAAAGGAATTTCAATGAATTTCTTGGAATAGCAGCTGCTCAACACTGGGATGCTGATGATGTGTAATTCCCAGCAGTGCTGTCAGTGTTGCTGGGTGGTGATTTTTGTGTAGCAAATCAGCACAAGGCTCATTTTCCCCCTTCCTTCTCTTTTTATTCCTGCAAATTGAAGCACAGGAGGACCTGCTCCTGCATTCKGTCATCATTGCCGCTGGATGTTTGCTTTAAATCAGAATATTCTATTGCTAGACATGTTAGATGAACATGAAATGGTTAAAAATAATACTGTGGACAGAGCAAAGACTTTCCAAGTCCTTTCTGGCTTGGGAAATATGTCTAAAAATCCAGCACAGGGTCACCTGCCATTTCCATTGCCAGGCATGTGGCCAGTTAGTGTAAGTTCACCCATAATTTACTTATACTCCCTATTTTTGCATCATGGAGCTGCTTAAAATGATAAGTAACCCAACTCCTGTTCCTCCACTTGTGCTGCAAATCAGGGGAATGAGGATGCACCTTTGATTTTGCTCAGTGAAACTTCCTAAATTGCCTTGTGTCCATGCTCACAAACTCCTTGTCCTCTTGAATATTCTCAGTGAAACAAGTGGGCATCCAAGASCTGTTAAGCCTGGATTAATCCTGGGCTTGGGCTGCTCCAGGAGGGATTACAAAGCATAATATTGGCATTAAGGCTGGGAGATGAGAGCAAGGCTTTCCAAAGTGCTTACGCAGCACARAGAAACTCTGCCGGCGCCTTTCGGCTCGCGTGCGGCCCTGGGCTGCGAGGGACGACCCGGGGCTTTCTAGAGTTACATCACAATTATAATRTTTGTAATCACAGAGATGCAATCGAAATAACCTCCTGGCAGAAGGGAAATATGTGGGTAATGAATGGGTGCGACCTGTCTGTTGCCGTCCTGGTTTTTCGTTCTGGCTCGCGCAGCCCTTCCCGCTCTGCAACATCTGGTTTTCATCTGCTGCAGGAAAGCCAAATAATTTCAATGAAACTGGAAAAAAACATAATGCTTTAAAAAAAAGGACAACATATTGATGTTAGCCTGGCTTTCAGCTGGCGTTAATAATTAGATTTATTAGCAGGGTTTATCGACAGAGTGGACACTCACTTGGATGCTTGAGTTAATGCATCRTCCAATGGACCATGCGATTAATAAGGGCCAAGCGCCACGTTTTCCCTTAGAAGAGCCTGAAATGATAAATAATGTGAGTTGAGATTACTCTGAATTTTGGTGCATCCCCCAGGTGACGAGRATGCACCTCAGCAGAGTGCTGGGGCACAGAGGGGATTTTAATGATCAGCCTTGGTTCAGTGGGATCAGCCACAATTGCTTCAGGATTAAGGACATTGGAATACCTGTGTTGTGTTAGCTGACACCAAAAATGCATTCCCTAACTTGTCAAAGATTAGATATACTGAAAGAAAATAAAAATATAATAGGTGTAGGGGATATATTAATGAAAATAAACATATTACATATGAGATATAAAAATATAAAATAAGTATACTATATGCACAAGATATAGAAATATGAAATAGAAATACAGTATTTGTTTTCTATCTGCTCCTCTAAATCTGAATAAGGTTGTCATTGAGGCCCATTTTCAAGTTTAGATCAGCATGGGTCAGCGTCTGCTTAATCCACATCACATTAGAGCCCTCCTGGACTAAGTTTTTTAATTGCACTTTATTGATCTCCGGGCTTTTAAAGATGTCCATGAGCTCTCAGCAAATGGAGCGTTTGTCCTGCTCTGCACRGATCGACCCCATCAGGCGGGGGGGTACTCGAGGAATAGGCCGGCTGGTTTTTCCATTTAGGCTGTGACACTCTTGTGGGTTGTTAGATCATCTCCCCTCAGTGGGTTTTTGGTGCTGGGAAAGCTTCATTAAGATAGAATTATGAGTAAGCAAAATATTTCTGGTTTTCCGTGTTAATCAGGTCTGTTCGGCAARAGAAACGGAGCTGTGAGAAGCTTTTTGAATGAGTAGGATGTCTCACCTCGTGGCTTAAGGCATGAGGATCTGAGAGCAAATATTGAAGGAGCCATAAGTTTATATTTTGATKTAATGGTTGTAATGTTTAAATTGCTTTATGGTTATCGTGTCGTAAGATCTTTACCGCTAATTTTTCCAAAGAGTTTAATTAAATTTCAAGCTTTCAACTCAAAATTCAAAGTGGAAAATAGGCTTTAGCTTACCATTAAGTTTYTTGCTTTGAGAAAAGTCACTGCATTTAATAGAAGCATGGAATGGGCTRGGTTGGAAGGACTTTCATTTATTTGACCTGACTCAAACCACAGTTAATTYAACTTCACTCCTGATGGCCAGATCCACACTTCAGTTTCTTAGGAGCCAAATTCCTCTGGACAAAGATGCAGTTGGAGCAGGACACTTGCAATTGCTCAGAGTGTTTTCAGGAAAAATTATGGTCTTTTATTTTTTTTCTCCCACCCCATTCCTTGCCATGGAATCTGGTCCATTTAATTTTGTGCATCTTGCTGGGGATTGGTGCCAGGGATGGGGTTAAGGGAATGCAGAAGGTGAACAGTTGAGTGAGTCAGGACTTAAATGTGTGGATAATTCAATGTGGGTATTTCACTTCTTTTTGCCTCTTGCATGAGTTATCTTTGATGCGTTTGCTTTCTAAAGTGGCAGTAGAAGGATTGCAAATGCAGCAGCAGCCCCCAAACCATGTGTTGGTAGGTGGATCAGGATCTTGATCCAGCTGGGAATAGGGTGCCCCATGGATTTGTGCCGTGTGAGCCAGGGGTCAGCAGAGGACAGGTGGGAACCTCTGAAGGTGATGCAGACTTYGCACATCTCTTATCATCAAACTTCAATTTGAGATCTCCTCAGCATCAATTCCCTCCTTTCCCCCCTGTTTTTTTGTCCAGTCCCTGATACTGTGGGATTATTTTTCCRTGCCTCGTTTTAATTCCCACCTGGGTTTTAATTATTATGGTGATTTTAGCCAGGGCAGCTGGTGAATTACTGGTCGCTCCCCTATTCTGGATGCCATCCAAGGGGGCAGACAGGGAAGAAGGAGCAGTGAAAAGGACGGATGACCAGGGAAAGGCCTCGCTATCGGATGCCGGAGGCCGGGTGAGCRAAGCCTTCCTGCTGAAATCCGGCCAGCACGAGGTAGGACAATCGTGCTGCTGTTCTCCTCGGGAGTTATAAACAAGAGGATGAGGCTCAGCAAGAGAAAGAAAGGTTTCTTTCTGTGGTTTTCCTTTCTGTCAGTGTTTTTAGTTTCCTTTTCCACTCTCCTCCTGAACTGTAGGCAGATCTGTTTAGARAAGAAATGTTGTTTTCACATGAGTTAAATTTTTCAATGTAGTATTTTACTTGCTGATTAAAGTCAATAAAGGAAAACATTTAATATTCTCCTGAAAGATGCAAACAAATCCCTCCTTAGTTAGCACTGATGGTGTTTTTGTTGGGGTTTATAAAGCTGCTTTGACTGAGCCAGCAGGAGCAGCGTCCCCATCTTCCCCAGCCAGGATAAACAGATGCAATCCTGCAATTCCTGCTACATCCTGGATGCATTTTTCAATGCAAAAAGGAAAGAATAATAAACAGGTTGAAATAATAAATTCACATCATCCCAAATGCAGCCAGAGTGATTGAGCTCCTTGYTTTAATCCCACTTTCAGGATGATGTGTACGTTGTTATTTAAAGGATGGATCTTTCATCCCTACACCCATAAAATCTTTCCAAATCCCTCCACTCCAGATYTTTGTGGAGATATTTTGACCACATGCGTGATCATGTCCTTGTTGTTGTCAGCATCTTGAGATTTGGGTAGTGTGTGATGTGGTTGTTGCCTCTCAGCAGCAACTTTGTAGCTCTGTGTATGGAATAAAGGTTTTGGAAGTGGATAATAGGTGCTGCAGAAAGTGAGATCTGATCTAAGACRCCCTCCAGCCTGGTTTTCGTCGGCACATCTGGTTCCTCCACATTCACTCGACTGAGCTTGACTAAAATCCTGTAAACCTCTGTTCTGCCGTATGAAGGGACATCCAGGGCATCAAAACAACCACTTTGGATATGTTTTATTRAGAACACAAAATGATGTCTTGGATCAGTCATTGTGATCCAAGACATTCACCCTATGGTATCGTGCAGGGGTGATGTTTGTCCTGGGGGAGCTGGGGTTGTGCCCTGGGCATCGTTCTGGATGCTGCAGGGAGGGATGCTCCAGCATTCCAGCCTCACTCTGCAGTGAGTGCCAGGGTGCCAACAGCTCCTTTCTTTGCAAATAAACGCTGATTCTCAGTTCGTTAGCACAAACCAAGTGTAATTAGTAACGGCCCACTCTTCATTTTGCAGTGCTGCTGCGTGTTAGGTCACCACTCGCTTCCAAATAATAGATGGAAATGTGGTTTTATTTGGGTTATAAATTATGTATTGCTGCTCAGAACAGGGAGTGCTTGTTTTTCCTCTGCCTTTTCACATCGCTTGGCTCCTCTGGTTAAGGATCCTTTTCTCCCATTAAGTTCAACCGATGAATCTCTTGCTAAMTTGAGAAAAAATACTCTGGATTAGTACTTGATCTTTGCAGTTTGTCTCAGCCTGGCAGAAGACGTGGCTGGGTTTTYCAGCTATTCCAGTCAGGCTAGTTAAAGATACTTTTACATTTGTCTACAAAATTTCCCATCTCTCTCTGTGTCCCATCACAGCTACTTTGATACCAACATCAGGTTGTGATTTTAGTTTAATTTCTATATATTTAGTTACAGAAGGCTTACTAAAAAAGCTTAAAAACACTGTAGTGATTCATCAAAGTTGAAACAAAGAAATGCTGGTCTGAATTCTACTGGAATAGAGGCTGCAAATTTCTACAAGGGGAGTTGTAAACCTTTTGTGTAATTACACCATGGAGAGGGACTGAGACTCATCAGAGTCAGGAATAATCGGGGAGGGTTTGTCAGGCTGTGTGGTGGCAAGGAAACAGAAAAGGTGTTAAAAGAAATGAGATATAAATACCTGTGTACGTTTAACCAGCGCTTCAGGAAATCAGAGGAGAGGGAAGTTAATGAGCGTGTGCTCTAASGAAGCCTTGCATATTCGCATGAAATTAATTGGATAACGAAGCCTGGTTTGCCGTTTGCTCCGGCAAGCAATGCCCCTGTGGATTCTCCGAGTGCATCTGCTGTGTCTCTCCTGCTGGCAGCTGGAGTGGGAAACACCCGTGCACAGCTCTCAGCACAGCAGGTCCCCGGCGCTTCATCCACCTTTCTTTGGAATATTTGTACTTTCAATGCATTATTGCATGCACACGTTATCCTGTGCTCTCCTGGAGGGCAGGAAGGTTTGAAAAGCTGGTGTGCCGCAAAATATTCTGCTGGTATTCCGCAAAAAGACTAAGGAGATGGCAGAATTAAATGCTAATCAATTCCTTTGGAGACTCAAKTTGTTCTAAGACATTCTCGGTGACACAGCATCCTCCTCCCACTTCCCTTCCCTGCTCTCCTCACATCTGGAAAGACCTCAGCAGCTGGTGGGGAGAGATCCCAGAAGGCGCTTCAGTGGTGCTCAGATGCTGCTGTAAAAATTGGGACTGCATTCCTTCCHCTGGTTTGCTCCATTTTGGGTCAAATGATTGCAGAATGGGTGGTTTGGTCCTGCTCTTTGCTTCTGGAAGTCTTGCAGTGATATTGGATGTGTGTGGCYGCTGTAAAATTTAATACTTGCCGTGTTAAAAATCCTGCCCCTCTGTGGAAGATACAGCCTCAAACTACATTTCTTCATATCTAAATGAAATCACGGAATTGAAGGAAGGTGTTTGTGAGTCCCCACTCATGATCTCTCCAGCTTGGCTGAGGTGGATGATGAAGAGCTGTTGCTCATCTCAATGCAGAGAGAAGGAGCAGCAAAAGGGCTCTGCATCCTTGGCATGCTGGCAGCACATCTGCCCTGCACGCCGGGCCTGGGCTCRGTTTGACTCCTACCCTTTCCAAAAAGGAAAAGGAAAACATGCTCCCAACATCCAGCCCAACTACTTGGCATTTTGCAGAGCCAGGCTAGGAAAAGGTGGACAGCAGAAAAATATCCGTGTTGGTTTTGAAACCTTTTCTGCRATGTGGAAAGTTGGAGTATAAAATCTCACCACGTTTTCCTTAATTTCATTAATTCAAAGCTTTCTTTTTTTTTGTTTGGATTTTCTTTTCCTTTAAACCCCACAGTGCTGTTCTCAGAAACACCAGCCTTGGCAGAGTTGGAGAACATTGCGCAAAGCTAAATAGGTGGTTTTGGCAGAATAGCCTTGGAAGAGAGAGCTCCTTCCCTGCCTGGAGACCTCTCTGATGATGAACGGAATTGCAGCATCGTGCCCATCTCGTGCCACGGGGCATTGGCTGCTCCGTGCTCGCCTCGCAGCTGTTCCTCCTGTGCAGGGAGCGGATGGAGCAGTGTCAGATATAACCCAGCTCAGGAAACTGTGCCTTTCATGGGAAACCTCTCCATGGTGGCCTCAAGGAAACCCCCAGTGAATTCCTCTGGGAAGGTGACAGCTGGTACCTGTTGAATTGTCCTCTTTTGCTTTACCTAACGGCTGAAAATAGACACCCTCTCCTAGCACAAATACCTGATAGGGACACATTGATTTCTGAGACTTCTCTTTTGCTCCCTAAAAATAACCAGTGCCAGCTGTTGTTTTTCCTGGTGCTTATCCAGTATTCTGGTCACTGCTAAGACAATTATTTTTCAATGCTTCCCATCAATCCAATGAGATAATTTTTTTCAGTGCTGCACCTTGGTCTGACTCCTGCAKGTGTGCTGGTCCATCCCAACACTTATTAGTAAGTATTTTTAAGCTCTTGTTTCACCACTTGAAYTGTGGAAATAAGGGGAAAGGTGTTTTTATGGATTAGTCAGACATCTGAAGCTGCCTATGGCTACTGRAAAATTATGAAAGCTGGAAAACATGAGCCCGGCAGCGCTGCTGTGGTGGAAGCGACTCATTCAAGCTGCATACAAGGCACGGAAATTTGATGCTGCTGCTCAGTGGYGCTTGAAATTTTGGAATTGCTCAAGAAGAGTTGTAGATTATTTATATAATCCCACAGAAAAACAGGGAAGGGCTGGAGATGTGGGGATTCACGTTTAACCTTCTCCTCACTCGTGAGATTTTTTACATGGCAGAAAAAAAAAAGCGGTTTTTATTGTGTTGATTTAATGGCAGAGCTCTGATTTGGTTGGTTTTTGTTTGTTGGAGGGGCTGGTGTGGATGATTTTTTGTCGGTAAGAAGCAGAAAGTGGCTGAGGTCTGAGAGGAAGGACAGCAGGGGCGGGAGCCAAGCTGGGGCTCGGGTTACACTGGTATGTTTTGGTTGCTGCCTAACGTGTTTTTGTTTTTCTTCATTACACATATTTCTCTTGGGAAAAGCAGGAAAAACTCTGTGTGTCAAATATACATCAGTGCTCTGTGCCTCTGCTAAGAGGTTCCAGATGGGGAGCGTTATGATAGGGACACTTTCTCCTGCCTTTTGCTTTGTGGTATTAATTTTGGTGACAACTGCAGGAAAACTTACATCAAGCCCACAAGTGTGCAGTGAATGCTTCTTTTTCTCTTTTTCTTTTTCTTTTTCTTTTTCTTTTTCTTTTTCTTTTTCTTTTTCTTTTTCTTTTTCTTTTTCTTTTTCTTTTTCTTTTTCTTTTTCTTT